>NC_055959.1:5859828-6159828 GCF_018492685.1 Alosa sapidissima | reverse complement strand
AAAAGTTCCTGCTAAAAACTCTGCTTCCCTGCCGCAGCTGTGCTGGAGCTGGAGAGAACCAAAGCGCTGTACCGGGACCTGCTGGCTGTGTTTGACAAGCTGATTCTGCCCACGCACGCCTCCTGCCACGTGCAGTACTGCGTCTTCTACCTCTGCAGCTTCCGCCTGGTGGGTATTGACCGAGGGCGTAGTTTTACTGTGCGGTTCCTGGTATTTAATTGCTCATTTGTTGGTTTAAATCCTCACCCTATGTTTATTTGTTGTGTGTGTGTGTGTGTGTTTTGTGTCTCAGGGGCTGGCTGAAGCATTTCTAGACCACCTATGGAAACAGCTGCAGAGCCCATCCCAGCCGTCTGTGTTGAGACAGGCAGCCGCCGGCTACATGGGCAGCTTCCTGGCACGTGCCAAATTCCTGCCCGTACCGTAAGTCGCCAGCCCCTTGTGGCCTTCACTGTGCTGCTCTTGTAAGGAGGTGGCTATAAGGCGAAACTGAACTCTTGAGTTTCTTGTCACTGCTTGAGTTTCTTGTCACTGCTTGAGTTTCTTGTCACTGAGTTTCTTGTCACTGCTTGAGTTTCTTGTCACTGACCTCCATCTGCTCATCTCTCCTCAGCACGGTGAGAGCGTGTCTGGACCTGCTGGTGCCATGGCTACATCTCTACATCGACAGCCAGGACGCAAGCTCGCGCTCCTTCTGTGATGTGACGCTCCACGGGCCCTTCTACGCCGCCTGCCAGGCCATCTTCTACACGCTGGTGTTCAGGCACAGGGCGCTCGTGGAGGGCAACATGAAGAAAGGTGAGACCAGAGTGGAGCCGTGGGTCAGGGTTTCCCCCAGAAAATGTGTTGGTCAAGGTGGTACGGTGGCGGTTGCACTCTTTTACAAGTGCGGAGCATTTATGCTTATTTTCATGCAGGCTGTCAGACTGTTGCCCTGCAGCCTGTTCCACAAGTCTGTCTTGATCTATACACGGAGAGTGAATGTAGTTTTGATTATTTTATACTTTTATACATGTTGCGCTGTTGTGTTGGTTAGCTGGTTTCTGGATAAGCCTTTTAATCTATGCAATACATTAATGTGTTCATGCTCTGGAAAGTTTTCTGTACTTTAAAATAAGTTAAGAAGTCAGGAGGTGATGGTACTCTTGGTGTAGTCTATGTAGTATGTGATTACGTTATTCCATTAGGACACCACATTTATGAACCATGTTTATAAAGCTTTGTTCATCTGTTCCTGTATTTGGAAGTGAAGAACTGAGTATAGTTACATTGAATACAGTTGTATTGACTTCAGTATTCTGGGTGCCTTTAGGGCTGGCGTATCTACAGAGCCTGAATCTGGAACGTATCGTCATGTGCCAGTTAAACCCGCTCAAGGTCTGCCTGCCTGCCATCACCAACATGTTCGCTGCCATTACCAGGTACGTGGTGCACAGCATCTCCGTGTCGTCATGGTAACCTTGCCCCCCCCAACAGTCCCAGACACGGAGCCCTCATGTCAGCAACTGGCAACAAGCAAATGCGGATGTTGACTTGTGTGACACCACTGTGTTGCTGACCCACACATGATTGCACTTTTTTGCACTCTGGATTTTCCTCAACATTTCTCAAATCGAAAAAATGATCGCGACAAGATTAAATTAGCTTTAGTTCCTCTTTTGCCTGTTCCCTGACTTCATTGCCGAGCCCACTGGCCATTGTTGTTAGATTGTGCAATACAAAGTCAGCTGTTAGTGTTAGTTTGTTTTTAGGAGTGTTGTGTGTAGCGAAGTGTCATGTGAGCCTGTTATTATAGAAAAGCATTCTGAAAACGACTATTAATGGGAACTACTATGGGAAAGCTCTAGGGGTTGGGCGATGTCCTCTTAATTGGCATTTGACGATGTGTACAGTAAAACATCGTGATGGAAAATGATGATATTGTCTGGGGGGGGGGGGGGCGGGGCATGGATTATAGTTACAATAATTACCATATGACTAGATACATAAATAAATGTATAGAATTCTACATAAAATGACATAACTTAAAGTGGACAGCTAAGAGACATAGGCTACCTCAGTTGTGTGCAAGAACTGCTCCAGTGAAAACCGTGTAAAAGATAAACAGACAACCAATCTGAACATTTGCTTGTGCACCAACCAGTGAAATACATTGGCAGCCTTAGCTGAGCCTAGCAAAAAAAAAACCTTAAGACTACTATCGCGGTCACTCATCTAAAATCTTCAGTAAGCTAATCTGTAGGCTACCAACCTCATACGCTACACATCTCATTCCATGTTATTGCCGGGCATGCCGACTAGAGGAGCTGGGGCGTGTGCAGGAATTATTGTTTCGGTACGCACACCCATCTATGGTTTCTTAAAAACACGGTGGAGAAGAACGCATTTGGCGCTTCAGTGCTGTAGCCTCGGAAAAATATTAGAGCTATACGTGACAATCTGCAAGAATTTCCTCTAGTTGTAATAATAATAATTCATTAGGACTATTTTCTGCTAACATATAAAAAAATTAAGTTCAATGTAGGCTACAGTTAGCCTGGAAAATCCAGACCCTGGTAATCTAGAAAGATTACGGGTCTGGCCAAGAACAATGTAATTGCCCAACTCGAGGGGCGGCAACAAGCATGCAGGCAGCCGTGGCCTACTGGTTAGCACTTCGGACCTGTAACCGGAGGGTTGCCGGTTCGAACCCCGACCAGTAGGCATGGCTGAAGTGCCCTTGAGCAAGGCACCTAACCCCTCACTGCGCCGGGATTAGTGTGTGCTTCACCTCACTGTGTGCTGTGTGTGTTTCACTAATTCAAGGATTGGAATAAATGCAGAGACCAAATTTCCCTCACGGGATCAAAAAGAGTATATATACTTATATACTTTAAAAATCTCACTGCACGCAATTGGATAACACTAGACCGTGTTTACTCTGAATGATTTCTGACTTTGACGCAATCGGATAACACTACGACCAATGTGTACTGTCCTCCAACGTTGCAGCACTGTCTTCATCAGTTTAGCTGGTTCCCAGCAATGTGGGGTAAAAGTAGTGTGCATCATTGCTCATTGCCAGAGTGTCTCGCAGAGACAATTTCATTGTGCTCTCGCAAGAACTCTGGATTTCCAGGGTAGGCTACAGTGCAAGACATGTAAAAAAGACAATAACAATGTCACAATCAGGAATTATTTTTATTTGAATAAGACTGTAGTTTTACATAGACTAATTAGTGCTTTATTTGAATAAGACGGTAGTTTCACAGACTAATTAGTGCTTTATTTTTGCGCACTCTGGCTGACAGTCCTGCATATGCATCAGTTCTTGGTTCAATTTAATTTCCAGTGAAAGTTCTTATGTGTTAGCCTATGTTAAAGCGGGGGTCAATAGAGTTACTGCGTGTGTGGGGGCGTGGCATCACAATGGTTGCTTACCATCATGATGTCCATCAACCTTCACGATGGATGATGACATCGTCCATCAGCCCAACCCTAGAGCCCAAGTCTTTTTATTGTATTTTCATATACAACAAACAACGGACACATAACCCACAACCCACCCACCCACATCGCACCACTACTGGAAAAAAAGACAACAAAAAAAAGGGGGGGTAAATATCAAAATCACAGCATACAGATTGACATATTATAAAGATAACAAAAAAAAAAACAAGGGGGGGGGGTGGACGTTCACATTATACAATGTCATTAAAGTCCATCTGTTCAACCAATGTAAGAACAGGTTGACAGATATTACTGAATTTAATGTTATTACCCTGTAAATAATAAAGAATTTGTTTAAGTGTTAAATAGTGCATAACATTGTTAATCCAGTGTTTAAATACAGGTGGAGACTTATCCTTCTATTTTAATAAAATGATGTGTCTGGCCAAGAGAGTTGTAAATGCTATCCTAGCATTTTAGAATGAACCTGTGCTAATTTCTTTTAAACTATAAGATGTAAAATGTAATCTTGTGGACTTAAGTATATATACTTTTTTGATCCCGTGAGGGAAATTTGTTCTCTGCATTTAACCCAATCGGTGAATTAGTGAAACACAAACAGCACACAGTGAACACACAGTGAGGTGAAGCACACACTAATCCCGGCGCAGTGAGCTGCCTGCTTCAACGGCGGCGCTCGGGGAGCAGTGAGGGGTTAGGTGCCTTGCTCAAGGGCACTTCAGCCGCGGGCCACTGGTCGGGGCTCGAACCGGCAACCCTCCGGACTTGTAGTCCAGAGTGCTAACCAGTGGGCCACGGCTGCCCTCAAGACTTACAAGGCTTGAAAGGCTTAACTATACCCCTGAAGACAGGAAGCTATGTGAACCTGTCTGACCAGTCCAAAGCTCCTTATAAAGCTTTGTGTCGTCTGTCCACAGGAAGTACCAGCTCGTCTTTTGTTACACCATCATCGAGCGTAACAACCGCAGCACACTGCCTGTCATCCGGAGCTCAGTGGGGGGAAACTCAGTGTCGGCCAACACCAACCCTCTGGACAGCTTCTTCCCCTTTGACCCCTACCTGCTCAAGAGGTACGCTGGGAAGCATGTACTCCTCCTGTAAATCAACCTCAAAGGAACATGACACCTTTTAGAGAAATTAGCTTATTTACTGTCTACCCCACAGTTAGACAAAAAGATATATACCCTAACCCTTCTCTTCTGACATGTATGTCATGTATGACCTTCTACCCTTGTGCGCTGATTCAGTGCAGTGTTGTGTGAGAGAGGGAGTGCCTACTGTAGCTAGAGCCGCAAAAGCCATTGTGTGCATCTTAAACTGAGTGATGCATGGGGCATCTTTTAACAATATCTTAAAGGACAAATCTGGCACAAAATGAACCTAGGGGTTAATAACACACGTGTCGACCGTTCTCTGGGATTTATTTTCATGCTAATCGAATGTGACCAGTTTTATAAGTTTTATAAACCGCTGATTAGCTTATAATGATAGCTAAAGTAAAAAAGAAATAGCTATATCTATACTACTAATAAGGCTTAAAATAGCACCACACTCATGGTATAAAATGAGGATAATGAGAGTCCCTACATGTAAACCGAATCATTGAGAACTTTGTAAGTGTACAGACAGTTTATTAAAAAGAGTTTAGAAAGACGGTACAGTTCACGTTTTTGAGCAATGTTGCAGGGCAGTGTCCCTTATTATTGTGGTTCTGGCATGTTTCTATTGATATTGGGCTACAATTTCTTTTCTGGAGAACTTTAATCATCAGTAGACAAATCATCATGATCATCCAATCAGAATAAATGGAACCGGTTATATGGTTACCCAGCAACATTGTTCAAAAAGTTGCCTTTCAGTGATCTTTTGTATTTATTTTCTAAACAACGTCAAACTTGGCACTACACTGCACCTGCCAAGTTTGAAATCAGTCTGACAAATGATTCGAGAGATATGGGAATAACAGACAAACACACACAGTGACAGACCTTCCAGTCATTAATAGATAGATATTTCTGTTTGAGTGAAAATGTTTACAGTTCACTGTATAGCTTGTATGAGAGTTTGGTTTTGCATTGGTTTGACCTTCCTCCCACCGTTCCCAGGTCAGGGAAGCTGATTGAGCCTCTATATCAGGTGTGGGAAGAGCCCTCCGACTGCATGGTGGATGCCCCAAAGAAGGATATCAGAAAAGTAAGTGCAATTTTGAGGTGAAACCTAACTTCAAGTGATTAACCCTCATGTTTCAATTTGACCCCAAGCAACGTTTAACATCATAAAATATATGGTTCACTTTTTTTTTTTTGCTTCATGTTTCATGACTTTTCCTCAATTGAAGGGTACAACAGAGTTGTACATTGTACAATATTACAGCATGAAATTTGTACAATAATTTGTTTTAAATGTCCTGTACAAATATTTTGTACATTGATGTTCCTTGGGGTCAGTTTGACCCCAGCTGTATGAAACATAGGATACATGAATATTTGACACATTATGGATATTATTATTTGAATAGTATGAGAACATATTGTTATTATCGTTATTACATACACAAGTACATATTACATATAAGTCATTTTGGCAGGACTGTATAAGTCAAAAGTCGAAGCAACAGCAAGCCTTTGGGCTGCTGACACTGGATGGGCAATATTGCCAGCCTGGGTTCCAAGGTTCATAAAGGGGTGTGGGGGGGTGGGATTGTTTTGTAGGGCTTTTGATGGTGGTTATTACACTCTTGTTAAGTACCTGTCACAAAAAACTGGGTAACAATATGAATTATAATCATTTTCTGAGGGTTTATTTAGCTGGGGTCAAATTGACCCCAAGGATAAAGAGTGTCGGTAAGATTTGAGGATAACACAAGGGTTAAGCATGAACTGCTGGTTTGGTGGTAATGTCATGTGGATTGTGCAGAAGCATGTTTGAAATCCTTCTGTTAATTCCTCCAAGAGCATTGATTTATAGCAGAGTCTTAAAGTTTGTCATTAAGTCATGTGGCTTGTGTCTCCTTGTTCATCTCCAGTGACACATAGTGTGGTTTCATTGACACAACTGCCAACTGCTGTCTTAGCCTGCAGAAAGATTTCTGTTTATGTCAGATGTTTGAGATGTTTTTTCAAAGCTTGTTGCATCTTGTTGACCACACACACACCTACTGTAAGCTGATGTTTCTCTCTACTTCAGTTGCCCCTTGACAAGCACACAAGGACTGTGTACATGCACAGCAATCATCTGACTATTAACTTAGTCAGAATAAGACAATTGTTATTATGGTTGTTTACATGAGTTGTTAATAGAATATTCCTTTCATATTCCTGTTAACATGTACACAGCATAGTTTGATTACAACAGATCAAAGATGGTTGATCAAGGTTCTAAAGGTTCTGTAATTAGCATCCCACATTTCTTTTTGTTCTGCTCCGTAAGTTGTAACAGGATGTTCTAATGCAATTAAGGTGTATGTTATACATCCTTACGATACACTTCAATAATGCGATAATAATAAGATCGGAATAAAAATAAATAAAAATAATAATTGATTCAATTATTGCTTTTTCGAACAATGACCTCATTCGAGTTGAGGCAATCAGAAAATGTTGTTTACATTGCAGCATCTTATTCGGAATATTGTGTTAATTGTAAACTTGTAATGTTAATGTAAACCTAATACTGAATTTTGTGGGTTCAATACCCAGCTTCCACTGTTGTGCCCTTGAGCAAGGCACTTAACCCCAAGTTGCTCCAGGGACAATGTAATCCCTTGTAATATTTGTAATATAGTTGACATAGTTGTCTGCTAAATGAATAAATGTACTGTAAACTTACCCACTCTATGGAAAGCAAATAGTATATGGGTAGTACCATAACTAGCACATGGTATTTTCTTATTTAATTAGTAGTCATATTTAATAGTACACAACACATAGAGCAGACAATGATATGAAACGTGGACACACTCTGGAAAGCAAACACATACAGGAGCAGGCTGATTTCTCAGTGTAGTGTCACGCCCCCTAATGGCCCCTGTGTGTAGTGTCACGCCCCCTAATGGCCCCTGTGTGTTTGCTGCTCTCAGGCCTCGGTGGAGGAGGAGGATGACTTCCTGCAAGGCGAGACCCCGCAGATGGACACGGTCATGGGCATGACCCCCGGCTCCTTCGAGGCGCACCTCCGCAGCCCCAGCAGCGTGGGCTCCCCCCCGCTCGCCTTCCTGCAACGGCCCTTCTGAACCATCAGCAGGTGGCGTGATGTGGTCAGCCACCTCTAACACCTGACCCCCTGCACAGCGCTCTTAGACGAGGGCCGCAGCAGTGAAGTTCACTCTCAGCCTAAAGCTTGGATCTTTGTATCACGAAAGCTCAAGTGCACGCACGCATGCATGAATGAATGAATGAATGAATGAATGAATGCGTGTGTGTGTGTGTGCTTATGAATTTGTGTGTGTGTGTGTTCGACACTAAACCCCTGTGGACGGGTTTTGAATGGAAAGGTTTGATGAAATGGGTCTTTTATGGACATATCTCTGAAGTCCAGTGGCCTGTCTCTGCTTGGACATGGTGGCGATAGAGATGTCTGTGTTTCTCTTCTGTCTGACCAAGGGATAGTTTTACTTCGGACCGTCATGATATTATGATGCTACATGAATGGGGAAATACAGAACTTTACTTTTCAGGACCACATGCCGAGAGTATTCCACAGATCTGGCCTTCAGGAGGAAGGCCTGAAGCTGACCTCTGGCTCCATTTGGGTCTGTAGCGGTCCTCTGCATCTGTGGTCACTACGATCACCTCAAGGACTTACAGGTGTATCTCATGCGGCATGGCAATGGTGGGGATCCAATCATAAGGGGAAAGATTGTGTGCAGTGCTGTTCTTGGAAATCTCAGCATCACTGATGTGGAGACAGGAATCCCTTAAATATGAATAAGGGATCATTTTATGAGTAGGCGTCAGGAATCTCTTAAATATGGATACGGGATCATTCATAAGTAGGAGGCAAGGCTGGTCCGTGATCAGCACTGTTACGCTTCACTTCTCAGATGTGTAGACATTTAGAGATGTAAATAATGTTCTGTTGAACCTGATACAGGTATGAATCTGGATTGTTATGTAGCCGAAGTCACATAATGGGTAATGCATTGTTTATAAATTGTTATAAATTCTTTATAGTTTGCTGTTAAGTTTAACAGGATAGTTTATGGAACTTCATTCATTCTGTAGTCCTTGCATCGTTTACACTGTTGTTAACATGACAATTAAAGGGACTTAATTGTTTTAATTATCTTCATAATCAAAACAATATGAAATTAATGATTGATGTTCTTGTCTACTTGTATTTTGTTTTACAAGATATGGAAATTATAAATGTAATATAAAAACAAGTTTGTTGTAAATCCTAGACTTCAAATCCCTGTAACATTGGTTGATATTGAACAGTGATATCAGAAACAGATAACAGAAATATTTATTTAGTATGTACTTTTGGATTTACATTCAAATACAAATACTTTGCTGACTGTAGATTAAGTTGTCCTGAAAAAAATCTCCATGGTGCAATTGTCATGTTCACATTAACTTATGTCTCTCCTGATTGCAATGTTCTTCTTATTTATCTTAATTTATAGATGCTGTAACAAACGTTGCACTGTTGGAATAACAAGCTCTATTAAAGCTGCAAAGCAGCACTCTCAGACTCGCTCATGTAACTCATGATGAAACTGACACCCAGATGCAATGAGGCAATGTTATGAATGCCTTTGCAGCTGCATGTAGCATCGGTTTATATTAAGCAGTGGCCAGGGCAAGCTGTTGTGTTTAACCAAAGTCCTTTTAGGCAAGTCCCTCCACTCGGCGGCCATATACCAACGTTTTATGGGCACTCATCGGGCACAGTCTTTGGGTCGAACTGCGTGTGCGCAAGGCTTCACGACACCAATCTTGCTCCAGCGGCGAGATCACAACACATGATTGGCACGATGTCTTCACAACACACCACATGATTGGCTCAATGTATTCACATCACACCACATGATTGGCTCAATGTATTCACATGTCAACGTTTTGCCGAGGAAGGGGTGGGATCTTTCTTTTACTGTCTATGGGTGGGATATGTGTAGACAACGGCCATATTGGCATGACAAACTAGCCCCATGCATTTCTATGGAGTATTTTTTGAGTGCTGTGTCTCCACATTAGAAAGTCTCTGGTTTAACTGACTGCACACACGAGTGCTCGGCATGTGTTTGCATGGAATAGTGCACAGCTAGAGAGGCTGAGCCCTCCCACCCCCTCACCTTGAAAACAGCCACCCACCGCTACAACTCACCAAAGAAAATGCACAGTGCACACAACTATTAAGAGAACTCCCACTTGTCTCCACACACACAAGCAATTTATGGAGTTTCACTTGCCAGCCCTTTAGAAATGCCCTGCTTTGGAAGAAGAGTTTGCATGTTCGCAGAGACAACTTTTCTGCACTAACAACCTTTTTTACATGAACATCTACAGAAGTCAGGAACATGAATATTTTTACAGAAATTTTGTCTTATCGTGATGTAATATATTTTATATTGCCTTATTGCGCAATTGGTTGGATTACAGTAGGGCAAGTTTTAGTGACAATAATGCGAGCTTGAGTAGTAAACAATAGGCCCCACGTTTTTATTTTCCACCACACCAGGGTGTAGCCCCTGTCACATGTGCCTCTCCACTCAGACAGACGGGGGATTTGGAGATGATGGGTGGCAAATCCTCAGCTCTAGTGGGTGCCAGTGTTCACCTCTGCGGTGCCATGCATGTAATCATACTGCTGACACGGAATATGGCAACGCTGGGATGTGCCCTTGCTTTGCAGGGCAGAGTTCTGACTGCAAAAATCAGATCTGCAGAGCGATATTAAACTGTAATAAATTCTTAAGATATTATATGGCAGTCACAGGGGGTTGTATGAGTTTTTGATGACAATTGTTTACATTTCTAGAGAGGATACTAGTATAGTATAAAGATCTGACTATCTGACTGTGTCTTTGTAAACCATGAATGATTTAATATGTAGTGTTCCTATAAACGGCACACATAAATGCCCAGAAACAACCCTGAAACTGCTTGTTCGTGCTTTAATAAAAACAATACAAGAAAAGATATTTAGGCCACACATATGATGCAAACTAATCAAACTTACAGGACTACATATCAGCAGTTTTTAAAGCATGTGCAGTTATTAATATAAACAGAATAAATCTTACACAAAATGTTTTATGGTTATGATAAAAGCTCCACTGATGTCTTTATGATATTTCAACGTGATACAGAATATTTTACACCATCTTATTTATTGACATTTCTATGAACCCAGACTAGTATTCTAGTAACTGTTGGTAAGGAATACAGGTTGATATTTCAAACCATGCACACTTGTTGTAAATATATATGTTTATATATAATATGTACCAGTGGACATGGCATTTGTAAATGTACCACTGTATATGACCTTAAAGGATGAGTTCTTCACATCATGACAACCAAAATCCTCTCCAAGAACATTGTGTTAACAAGTGCTGTATTCACAAATGACCAGAGGGACTGCAGTGACACCGGCACACACACATACACACACACACACACACACACTCACCTCTAATGATACCAAGTTGACACTCAGAAATACTAGTACGTTTTTCCTCTTAGATGTGTTCACAGAAGCACCAGTGTTATGTAACTGCAACTGTGAAGCAGAATGGAGTTCCACATAGACATGGAAAGTGACATCAAGAAGAGGGGGGGGGGGGGGGGGTGTTCTTGAAAGGCAAGATTTACAAAGTTTATAACTAGCAACTGCATACAGTAAGCCAATCATTTGCCAGGCAAGTCTAAAGCTTCTCTTCATAAAAGCGTGGACTCAAAATACAAAATATTTATAATGTCAGAGCACTTCTTAGAACAAATACAAATATGCATCATATCAAATGATGAGATGTGTGTGGTCTGGGTAATTAAAATGAGTGCCCTTTGAAGACTTCTGTACATAAGAACTTCTTGGCTATTTATTTCCTATGATGCTGTTGCACCATGGGACATGTAGTCCTTGAGGTGACCTTGGGCTGTCTGACTTTTCATTCAATAACAAGTAATCATTCTCCATCTGCATTCTCACTAGAGTGCAAAAGCACTCTGCCTGCATGGTAACAAGGTACATTGAATACTTACAAGATACAGTTGTATTAGAAAAAAAAAACATTTTTCCTCTATATAGCTTTCAATCAATCGGTAATGCAATCCAGAAAAAAAATAAAGCTTTCAACTAGTTAACATCAACAAGACTTCAAAGCTTCACAGTCTTTGCCTCTACAGTTCTGTCTCTGGTCAGTCAATGCCATATCCTCTGAGTCCACTGATCTAAGTGATCTGCTTTGTATCCAGTCATCTAGAGACACTGCTTGTCAGGAGGTGGCGGCCACAGAGTTGGTTGTCTGTGGGAGAACAGAGTGAGACATGATCAATTAATAAACATGAATAAATCCTACTCAAGAGGGAGTAATTACAGTCATTTAATTAGTCAATCGATTGAGTCACTGAATTAAATGAGTTTTCCCTGGGCAATTGTTTTTAGATTGTAAGTGTTTGAAGATCCAACTGCATTTAAGAATAGTAAAACAGTACAAGTACAAAAGACAGTAAGAATCCCTAAGGGTTCCAAAACTGCTGCATCATTCTGACACCTGCTGAGCTTCTATTTTGCTTCCTTCTCAAATGTCAACAGCAAAGCTTAAGCCGTAGTGCTCTCTGACAATGGATTTCACAGCGGATGTCACCCTCTCAAGTGCAGCTCACATTTTCTCACTCTCTTTCCCTCTCCCTCCCTCTCTCTTTACCACTCTCTCTGTCTCTGTTTTTCTACCACTCCCTTACTTACTTTCTTTCTCCCTTTCTCTTTCTTTCCACCTCTCCCTCTTTCTTTCTCACTCTCTCTCTCACACACACACACACACACACACGCACACACACACACACACACACACACACACACACACACACACACACACACACACACACACACACACTGCTGCAGGGGTGAGGAGACAGATACAGAGAGATGCTGACAGGTTGGTTTTCTGGTGCCTCCGGCCGGCCACAGGGACACCAGCGTCCTCTGCCAGCGTTTGTGGTGGACACTCACTCTGCACAGCGCTCCTTTCCTGCCTCCTCAGCGTCGCTCCGCACCTCCGCGCCGCCTGAGTGGCAAGACCAGACAAGGGGAGAAAAACAGACACACGATGTGAAGTGTGTTTCAGTTCACGTTCCTGCACACACTACCATCTGTGCTTGTTGAATAAGCCAGGCTGCAGAGACTCTGAAAAAAGCTGGCTACTGGTAGCAAAACACATCCACACAGGGGTATACATTTGCATGTGTAAACAGAAACGTGTGACCTGTGTCAGAAGGTCAAGAGACATATTGTAGATTCATGCATGGGTTGTCTCATAAATTTCAAACACACACACACACACACACACACACACACACACACACACACACACACACACACACACACATAAATACACACACACGCTAAACTGAGACTGCATCATCTTTGCATATGGTCACAGATAAGAAGATTGCATAATCTTGGCATAATATGTTCCAATCACACATTCGAAACCAGACAGATTTGTACCCCATCCATCACCATAGCGGCGGACCAGAGCACCTCACACACAATCACGGCAGGGGCTCTTTAATCTCCTCATCTAACTGGCATCTTCTGGCAAGATTACCGTCGTCTAGCGCTCTCATTACACGTCTCTCGGTTTGCTTTATCTTTCCTCTCATCTGTTGCTGTTACTTCCTTTCTTGAACACAGAGCTTTATTTAGCAGTATTTATTCATCAGTAACGTCCTACATTTGGCATGTATTCGTATCAACAAAGTATCACCGTTAGCCTGAAATCCACAGAACAGACAATTTACATGAGTATCTCTAGATACAAGGTTGGCAGTTATCCACCATCCTATCCTAACAATGCACCTTTTATGAAGCTCACACTGTTGTTTACTATGTGCTATGTCCCTGTATAGTTCATCTCTCTTCAGTAGAGGCACCCAATCAAACTATTGCTATTCACAGACCTAGACATGTATAATGAAGGTCGCAAGAGGATCAATTAACATTCAATCTTAAAAACATGTAGGTCGCATTCAGACTGGACACCTACACACTAAATAACCACTCAATAAACGGGTTTAAAGGTCTGTCTGAAAGGGGTGCAATGCATTCATCTGATTGAACATCCCACACACACACACACACACACACAACCCACACACATACACACACATCCCTCACCTGGGGTCTCCACACACAGGGAGCACACACCGTCCACCAGCTCCTTGGCTTCCGCTGCCAGCTGGCACGCCTGGTCTGGGATGGGCGACGGTGTGTCTGGGCTATCAGCGGCCTGGGACGACCGAGGGCTCCTAGGGGGTGGACAGAAACGCATCAGCACAGGATCTGATTTTACATGTTACTTGCTTTTACTGTAAAGTGAGGCAGCATGAAGAGTGAAGTTTGACTTCAGCGAAGTATTTACCCCAAAGTGCTGCATTAACACAACAGTATTGTTTCAATTTTATTGAAAAATACTGACAGTCTGGGTCAAAAACATCCCCTTCTACTTACCCATTTTCCATCCCGAATAATGTTGTGGTGGAGAGAACTTTATGTACATTCTGTGGAGAGGAAAAAAGCATGCAGACACTAAGTTCAAATGCCTTTATCAGCCTTTCAGTTTTCAAGTCTTTTGTATGGCATGACTGAGGAGATGGACTCTTGCTCTGCTCTCCTCAGCCGCTAGGTGGCAGTGTAGCACAGGAACAACAGTGTGGCTGTCACCCACAGGCACCTGACATGTCAGCTCCAAACTGATAATTTCAACCAACTATCAGGCAAATATTCAAACTTTATTTATCATGGGCTTCATAGCTGTGTATATAACTTTAACCATTACATTACTCAACAGTATAAATAGTTGTATAATGTTTCCTTTGGTGTTCAGCTGTAATTCTGTTGAGTTCAGTCAGATGTGAGGGGGATGGGGTACCTGAGCGAACCCCAGCAGTTTCTTGTTGGAGATCTCCAGGTGTTTACGTGTCAGCTCGGACTTCCTCAGCTGGTTGTCGATGGCTGAAAGCTTCCTATTGAGCTCCATCACGTCCTCCTAACACAGAGCACACATGGAGTTCAGCCCTGTGCACATAACTATAGGAACGTCACCTATTACCAACCGTCCCGTATTTCCAACCTCTTATGTGTATGTGTCACTTAATATTAATTTCTATACAAACCAAGACGGCGAATTTCTAAAGAAACGCAAGCACCCACACCATAAGTGTATCTAAATTAGCTATGTACCAAAAATTACATATTACTTGGACTCAAAGAGCTGTAAACAGTCTTGTAAGGCTGCATGTACAAAATACGCTTGGAGCTCCAGTGGAATTTTGATTTGCAACGAGAATTCTCGGTCTAACCGTTGATGTGCCGTGAGAAAGGTTGGAAATAGGCACCCACCAGCCCAGCACTAAACTCCGAGCGTGGTAAACAAAATCGGATATTTCAGGCAGTAAAAGCCCTGGTAAGAACCAAACTAGATTTTGTTCAAATCTACCGGTACACACCTATTGCTACTGAAAAATGTATGGTTCATTTATCAAATGTTATTTTGAAGTATTAAAAAACTTGTTTTAGAATTTTCGAACAAAAGGGTTAGTAATTAGTGGTTTTACGATACTTCCTGATCACAGAACCAACAAGCTATTTTTCAGTTTTCTTCCTTTAAGTTCGCCTCCTTAGAATTCTTCCTATGACTTCCTACAACGTATGACTTCCTTCCTATCCTAGACTTCCTTCCTATCCTAGACTCTTCACTTCATGTTTCCAAAGAGTATGTAAATATGTGTGTGTGACACATTAGACTTTGGCAGTCATTCAAGTTAGGGTCCTATGACTAGACTCAGGCTTCCTCAGATGAGGAAGTCTGAGGAAGGGCTTGTCCCGAAACGTCATGGATTAAAAGAATATATTTGCTTTGGAGCGATTGGTGTGTGGACTTTTCTTCACAGTTACTCCCTATGACTGTAACCTTGGACATGAAACACTTCCATCACAGAGCCAGTCTCTTGACGTTTGGAGCTGGACTGTTGGTGAGGCATCCTGTACCTTTGTGGCCTCGAGGCCCCGCTGCTTTTGGCCGGCCAGCTGGTTTTTGAGGTCTTTGATCTCGGCCTCCAGCAGCTGGATCACCTCCTCGTAGTCCTGCTCGGCGCTGTTGGACTGCCGCGGGCCCGCCTCGGCCACCTGCAACTTCGCCTTCAGACTCTTATTCTCCTCCACCGACGCTGTGGCCTTCTGAATACACACACACGCACACACACACACACACACACACACACAAACATCACAGACAGACAGCGAAAAAAGGATATGGGTCATCATATCATACAGCCTGCTGTGGCATTTCTCTTTCCCATGTCTCCCTAGTTACACTAAAGAACATGCAATGGAATGGAATAGTTGAATTAACATGTACAAACATAAACTGACCCCAGATGGATTCTACAGATAGAATGTAAATGTAAATAGTCGGTGTGGTACATGTATATGTGTTCTCTTGGTCTCTCTGATACAGCTCATCTTCTTGCTTTTATAGGATTCTGTTCACCATGCTGTCCCCAAGCTGTTTCCCCCAACCATGTCTTGTGACACTTACCTCTGTCGTCTTCTGAACTTCCTCTTCCAGCACTTTCTTACTCTGTTCCTTGTCCTTCAGGAGCACCTAGGAGAACGATAGCATTTTATTCTCAAACACACACCCATGGAACCTCACACCAAATCAATGGGATATCCGCCAACAACCTGAGGAGGGGTAAATTGTGGTTAATGTGTGATGCATTGGCCTCGCATAGTAATGCTTCATCAATAATAAAAGGCCCTGGTTAAACAGAACTAGATCAGGGTGGTCTGAAATGCATTGCAGGGAATATGCAACCAACTCCTGTTCCAGTCTTAAGTAGTGTATGAACATGTAGTGAAGTAGTAATTAATAGGGAAGAGCGGACATGCTGAATCAGTGCAGGGGTATCAGTATCAGAAGACGCAGAGGTAAAGGGAAGTGGCAGCATACGCCACCAAACTGGAGGAAGTAGGAGATGAAATAACACCAATCAGGACGGAGACCTTCCATGTGACATCAACTAGGGTTCCCCTTCCCACCTCCATTTCATCTTCTAGTGGATCAGTATGATGGACAAATCCCAAATATTAGACCCATGGGGGGGAATATTTATAATGTTACAGGCGTTTGGACAGAGAGGGGGGTCAATGAGAGAATACTGGTTGAATTGACACAGAATAGTCTGAGGTGACAGATTGTGGCGCCACCGTAGGGAAGTGCTTGAGTCCATCACGAGAGTAAATGAGGGAGAGAACTCCGGAAGAAAGTATGAAGTATGAAGTATATATCCTCTTTTGATCCCGTGAGGGAAATTTGGTCTCTGCATTTATCCCAATCCGTGAATTAGTGAAACACACACTAAACCCAGCGCAGTGTGCTGCCTCCTTCAACGGCAGCGCTCGGGGAGCAGTGAAGGGTTAGGTGCCTTGCTCAAAGGCACTTCAGCCGTGGCCCACTGGTCGGGGCTCAAACCGGCAACCCTCCGGTTACAAGTCCAGAGTGCTAACCAGTGGGCCACGGCTGCCCCTAAGAAAGTGCATGAGTCCATCACGAGAGTAAATGAGGGAGAGAACTCTGGAAGGAACGAGAGTAAATGAGGGAGAGAACACTGGAGGGAGGCGGTGAGAGAGAGAGAGAACAGCACGTCATCAGAGACGGTGGTCACCTGGAGCTGCTTCATGTGCTGCTGCAGTTGCTTGACCTCTGTCTGGAAGTGTTCCAGCTCCTCCGTGCTGTACCGGCACTCCGACTCGTACGTCTGACAAACACACACAGACACATGGGAATAAGCACTCTTGCGTGTGTGTGTTTATGGATATGTGTGTTTGTATCGTTTGTGTGTGTGTGTGTGTGTGTGTGTGTGTGTGTGTGTGTGTGTGTGTGCGCGCGCATGTGTGTCTATGTGTGTGTGTGTGTGTGTATGTACTGTATGTCTACACATGTGTCTGTGTGTGCATTTGTGTGTGTGTGTGCATGTATGTGATATCCTATGAGTGAATCTAAGTCTCTAAATACAGTACCACTTCGTACCGCTCTCCAAAACACACAAACACAAACACACACACACACACATATATGAATGTCTTTTGCTTCCCAAAGACAGGCCGGCTTTAGTTATTAGCGTTTATTCAGCAAGCACATGAGCCTGTGGGACACATCCCTGTATCCCGCTGCAGAATAGGGACTGCCTGGCAATCGAGGGTTTAAGCCCTTAAAAAGGAAGCCTTGATAATTCCCTTGTGCTGACTAAAATCTCCTTTAAAAACACTCGCACTCAAATCTTCTCATTTTTAACTGACAAAGTTGAACAAGTCAAGTTTTTAAATGGCAGGACAGGAAAAACTGTCACTGTCAGTGGTGCTGAATGTGCCAAACAACAGGATGGTGGAAAACGAGTCGTAAAAAGACTGCTCTGTGTGTGTGTGTGTGTGTGTGTGTGTGTGTGTGTGTGTGTGTGTGTGTGTGTGTTTGTGTGTGTGTGTGTTTGTGTGTGTGTGTTTGTCTGTAAGCATGGCTATTTCTATGCTCTTGTGTGGACCAGGGTGTGACAGTCTGGGGGCACATTAGTCATCGCTTAAACATGACCCCTGTCACTCGCAGCAGTAGCCCAGGTGTGTTGGCTCAGGTGTGTGGCGTACTCACTGGAGAGTGAAAGGCGGAGGTGTCCATCAGACTGGCGGCCTCCTGGTAGGAGAACATGAACGGCCCCTGGGACAGGCCAGCTTCCTCCAGCTTTTCTGGGAACACCATGCGGGTGGCCTCCACAAAGTCTGACACACACACACAGCAAGACAAGAGGGTGTGTTGTTACATACACAGGTTTCAAGAGCTCACAAGAGTGTACAAGTGAGAGAGAGAGTGTGTGTGTGTGTGTGTGTGTGTGTATTTGTGTATGTGTGTGTGTTTGTGTGTAAACACATGGGAAAGAGTGAGAGAGAGAGAGAGAGAGAGACTGCATCCATGACCTCATATGGGCATGACATTTTTTTTCTGGTCAGGAAAATTAATTCAGCACTATGTTGACAACTGCAATATGCTACCCAAAATAGCCCTAAAATGTGACCTTAGACTGTCTCTGTGCGTGTGGATGAGCTAAAACAACACCAGAGAGGCTCATGGGTATTCATAATCTGTCTTTCCTCTTTCTCTCCCTCTGTCTCCTGCTTTCTCTCTCTCTCTCTCTCTCCTTCTTTCTGTACTCTTCTCTCTCCCCTCATTTTTCCAGGATCAGGTGATTGCCTCAGCTCTTGAACCCCTACTGTGATTCTGAATCAAGATCCTTTAAGTCTTTCAAGGATTTTCTCCGGCATGATCACTTTTTACCACACAGTCTAGTGCAGGGGAGCAGCCTGTCCTCAAAAAAAATCCAAAGGTTTCAGCGCTCTTACAGGCTATGTTGCCTTTGTGTCAGTGTGAGTTTGATAACTCAAGGGAATATATTTGTACATGTGAATTTGATGTACTAATTTTCATGTCACACAGGCATGACCACAGGCCACATGTCTTCCTATTCGCACATCACTGGGCTACTGGTTTTTGGACTGTACCCAAATTAGAATTCCACCCTCTTCTCTCTCTCTCTCACTTCGTCAACTCTCTTCTTGTTGATGATCTACCCTCTTGTCAACAACCTGGAAATGGCTTCTCCCTCCTGAAATGGAATCATGGATGGCCGCTGTCTTCTCCTGTCCCCATTACTCAGCTCATCCCTTATCTCTCCTCCTATCAGCCTCAATGTGATGCAGGTTGATGTGAGTGAGTGTTTTTGTTTTCTAAACCACATCAGGCCTCCAGTAAGTTTCCATAATCACTGTATCTCTCTGTGTCTCTCTCGCCTCTGCTCCCGCCTTTCATTTGCGTTATCTAACCGCATCAAGCCCAAGTGGCTGTGACGGGCTGGCGCCTTACCTCCATACGACACGGTGCCCTGCGGATCGGTGGTGAGGCTCTGTCTCAGCTTCTGCCTTTTCTCCTCACTGATGTCCAGGCCCAGGTACGTCAGCGCCTGCAGCAGCAGCAACAACACAAACACATTTACATTCTCATCTGCATTCGTACATCTCCTCCTCATTCACTTTCATCCACAGCAGCTCACACCACAGGGGACAGGGATATGCGTGTTTACCCGTGTGTGAGTGTGTTTGTGTGCGTGTGTGTGTGTAAGTTTGTGTGTGTGTGTGTGTGTGTGTGGGTCAGTGGGTGAGTTTGTGTGTGTGTGTGTGTGTGTGTGTGAATGGTTGTGGGTACTCCTGAAGCAAACATCACAGATGCTAATAGCATGTCCAGTTGTCCACATAACATAAACCAGTGGAAATATACTACCAAGAGTCAAGGACATCTACAGTAACAATGACAAGGAAAACTTTCAAAAACAAAATTTTAAACCTTTAACACGACTTAATATGAAATAATTGAGGACTTTGTATTTATATTCTTTGTATTGAATTTAAGTATGTTTAGCATTTTTAAAAGAATTTGAATCTCAAGGCAATTCTTGAGAGCTGGCTGCTGCATAGCATTCACAGTAAAGGTTCCAATAATCGGCTCTTCCCTATATGTCCAAGTGTCCAAGCACCCTGCTTACCTGCTTGGTTAACCTGACTTTCACTTCTGCAGCAGCCCATGCTGTAGGCTATCTGGACCAGCGTACATGTTCAACAGGGATTGCTTGCGCTCTGAGGATGCATTTCAGGGAGCTTACACTAGGAGGCAGTGTAACAGCAATAGTGTGCATCTTCAATGGAGAAACCCTTGGGTTTTCCTAACACTAACCGTTACATTCATCAAACAAATGAGAACGCAGAGGATAAGCTGACTGTTACAAAATTCATCAACGTTTGAAACATTTTAGCCACTCCCCCCCCCCCCCCCCCTCACCTCCCCCACCCTTTTCAGACTTGAATTGTTTACGAGGGGTTACCACTGCCTTCACACATACTCAATACAGTGACAAATGCTCAAACTGACAATGCAACTTGCGCCGGTTGCATCCAGCTACGCAGTGCATCCCGACCCAAATCACATGCAGTAAACAACCACCCCCTACACCTCGCCACATCCCAACCCTCCGTTACACTCGGCGTGCCTAAGTATAGAGTATGCATTGTGTCTGCACTCAACATTAAAGTGCTCTCTTCCACCAAGACCAAATCCTATTAATGTACCTAGATTAGGGTCAGGCCCTGGATCAGTGGGATTAGATTCAATCACTGCTAAACAACTGCATCATGACAAAGAGCAGGGACGAGTGCCAGGAATATGGGGCTAAAGACAACTGCCGTCCACTGCTGGTGACACCACCACCGTGCCGCCTCAACAAGTCCGCTACCCGGTCAAGCATGGCAGTCCTGCTTGCGTGACAAAAAAAAGTGGGGTCTGTAACAGCGATTACCGGCGGTCGGCTGGCGGGATTAGGTTAACCCTTTAATTTACCCTTACGCGTATCTTCACTCGTGAAGGTTAACCTAATCTCCTGATAAGGAGAAACAGGATACAGACCCAAGTGCAAGACCCATGTGCCTTAAAATAAAGACTTAAACAAAAGCCCAGTGGATTCCAGGACATGCTGTACTACGAGAGGGATCATCTCCCGGCCAGGACCCAAGTAATCAAATTATGTAGCAGCAACAAACGTATAGGAATTAGAATTAGAGCCATGAGCTCTCACAATGAGCAATGAGCTACATAGTTTTCTTCTCATGGAGTTTGGGATAGAGCTAGAGTACCATAAACCACATTAAGATCCGTGTCTCTACCCTGCTGTAAATAATAGAATATTGCCAGGTGCTTCTCACTGAACGTATCATATCCATGTTTGACGGGCAAACTTCTGTTGCTGTGTCACTCACCAAGTCGAGTTTCTCTGATTTGAGCCGTATGTGGGGGTCCAGGGTAATCTTGGGTTTGGCTACTGTGGCAGGTTTCTGTGATGCTGACGATCCTTCAAGGTGAGAAAAATACAAGACAGAAATATTTATTTATCTTCAATTGTGCTTGAGTACTGACATGTGTTGGATTGTCTAGACTGTTTTTGTAACAAAGTAAGGATTTGGGGCTTTGTGACTGTGGAAATCATGCACGGATGCATTGGAATGCAAAAGGCATAAATATAGCGAGAGAGAGAGAGAGAGAGAGAGAAGAGAGAGGATTGAGAGAAAGGTAGAAAGAGAGAAAATCTGTATTAAACTATTTAACTCCCAGGTCTAAGCTGTGTCTGTGTACAACCCTCTCTCTTTCAGCCCCCCCTGCTGTGATGGAAGTGAGCCAATTGCTTTCAAGCCCCTCGCCTTCACCCCCCCCAAACCACCCCAACCTCATCTTTCCACCCCACCCTCTCTGTCCTCAAGGGCTTATTTCTTGGGGGGTGGGGGGTAGCTACCCTCCAACACACCATAAGCCCCACAGGTTGTGACAAGGACAACACTGACAATGATAAGTGAAGGAGAGAACACCCACGCCATTCTGACTGGTGCACACAGCCTCACTCCATACCCCCCCCCCCCACACACACACATCCACCCATCACCAACCTCCACCCACGCCTCCCCCTGCTACACCCCCACCCAGCCCGTACTGACGCAGTTGTCCGTCCCCTCTCCACCCCGAGGCGGCTTTAATGGCACACAGGACCAGCAGCACAGCGGGGGGCCCATTCATCCATCCAGGAAACAGGTGGCATCCAGAGTTCACCATGCCTCCCTCTGCATCCTGGAGCGCGCTCAAATCCCTGCCGCTTAATGGAGGACCGCGCCGCCGATAACATCCAGAGAGGATGAGATGCCCTTTGCCACAGGAAGGAGTGGATCGGGAGCGATGGCTGAAGGACAGTTAACAATAGGCCTGTGACAATGCACCAATGTGCCCATTCTTAAGTTTGGGTTTGGTTTGGTTTGGGTTTGGTTTGCTGTGCTTTTCCGAAGATCTTGTGACTTCATTTGATATCTTTCTTAATTACTTGCCTCGGAAATGGACCAGACACAGAGTACCATACCAGCACCCTTTGAGTCACATTTTTTAAGAAGTAGCCTAATATGAAACAAATTCACAACCATTGTTTTTCACCTTTCTATTTCAGTGTTTTATCAGTAACTCCATTACATCATACCTGTCACTAGATGTCAGGGCACTACCTAGACCACACAAGCCGCGTAACAAATCAGACTGGCTTGTTCCAAGAGCTGAAAAAACACATTCTAACTGAACCAAAACAAAATGACAAAACAAAAAGGTAACTAAAGCGAGGAGGTTTAGTCATTAAAAGTAAACACAACCAAATACAGTGCTAGTTAGGCAGGAAAATTTAGGATTTTATGTGGATTTGGAAGACTTGCTGGAAGCAACACAGATTATATGTCCATATTTAAAATCACACTGTGTGACTAGGTGCAAGAGGGGATAACAAATCTGACTTTAGTTTCTCCAGCCATAACACTACCGCATGATCCTCAATACAACTTTGGTGTTACTTGTTGTTGAAAACGTAGGGCCACTGATGAATAAATTGACATTTATTCATTTGAAAGACATTTTTTCTTTAACATAATCTGTTTCATAACAAGTGCTAAAGGACCGGTTATTTCTACAAGCCATTTTGGTAGGCAAGACTGTTGAATGAAAAAGAAAAACAACACATTTCCCCAGAGGCCTCAGTCTGACGATGTTGAGACTTATGCCTTCTTCCTCCAGGTCTGAGCTTGTGTTTGTGTGTGAGTCCCGCAGGCTCTGTCTAAGCTGTTGAACTTGAGGGTTGTTTCCCGTTCATGCCCTCATCAGACATGCTTAATGAACTCTCTCCTGCATAAGAGCACTGTGTCAGCCCATGGGGTTCGTCTCCAAGTCACAATAACCGAATGGCCCACTTCTCTTTCCGACTCATATGACTGGCCTCCTTGAGTGAGTTCACAGGCAGCAACAGTGCCTTCCATAACAAAGAAAAGATATATATATACTTCTAAGTCCAGAAGGTCTCTCTTTGATATGTTCATCATCTTACAGTTTCATTCTCTGCTTCCTCCATCATGCTATACCAAAAGCCCCAAGTTCACGGTGGTGTAAAACCCTACAAACATAATTGGCTTTTTTCCGACAGGGTGGTTTCTATGGCAACGTAGTATCTCGCTTTAAGTGCTGGAAGTAGATTAGAGCCTCGGAATGTGCGGCGCGCTGACGGGGACTCATATACTAAACGGGCTGCCGTGGCAACCGATAAGAGCGCTATCTAGCCGCGAGATGAAAAGGAGAGAGCGCCTCTCCATTCTCCTCCGTTTACGCTGCGTTTCCAGCGGTGGCTATACAACACCTCGTGCCGCATACATAACTCAGCCTCAGAAGCTGCCGGGTGAGATTACTATTTTTTCTTTTTTCGGTGAGGCGTTGATTAAATTCTAACCGCCACTCTTGGCTAATCCTCAATCTCACTCTCCTCGCCCAAAGCTCGTCCGAATAAATAATTGCTTTGCAATGGAATCTTGTTCCCCTGTAACACTGGGCAATTTTGAAGTCCTCCTTGTGTACAAGAGAGAGAGAGAGTGTGTGTGTGTGTGTGTGTGTGTGTGTGTGTGTGTGTGTGTGTGTGGACAGGTGTGCATGCGTTGGTGACTTTGTGTGTGTGTGTGTGTGTGTGTGTGTGTTGAAGTCCCCCTTGGTGTGTGTGTATGTGCGTGTGTGTGTGTGTTTGTGTGTGTACTGAATGACTGAAACTGCTGGAACTCAAGGTGCAGACAAATAATACAGGTCCGACAGGCTGGCTTGGCTCAAATTTCATTTCCTGCTTTGCTTGGTCATGTGACTAGCGGATTTTGATCAAAAAAAGTGTCCAGATTTAGAAGCAGCCTATGATTCCATCTGATAATAACACAGAGGGCTAATACTATGGGACATACCCAGATTCTGCACTAGAATGACCTTGTTTGTGAGAAAGCAAGGAATGAATGATCACTTCATAATTTATGAGCACAGTGTAAATGGGAAACAGATGGGAAAAGTAGGCTCAAGTGTCTAAAAATGAACACACACTGTTTGTAACAAACAGCGAGCATCCAGTGTGCTGCTTTCCACATATAGAGTACTTACAGTATGTATCTAACATATAGAGTATACATGCATTGTTTGCAAAAGTTACATTCTGTGCACTAGAAAATCCAAGACCATTCAGGTCACCACAATAAAGTATGATTCAACATCACTCTAACTGACAGAAGATGCCAGTACATACTGAGGTCAGCTCTTTATAATGTGGTACAATGGGCCCCAAATCTAAAATGTGGGAAAATAGCAATGTCTATCAATAAGCAAAGCTCTAGTACCAGTACATGAACTATTGCTGTCATACGTCATGTAGGAGCATTGAGCTGTCTCATCAGTATTTGCTGTCAATGTCTTGCCGATGGTGTTAAATTAGCAAACTGATTTTGCCTAGTTATTAAATTAGCTCTAGTTAGACTTAAGACTTTGCACTTTTCCAATCATTTAAATTAGGGCCCATCACTTGGCCAGTATGAGATGTGTTAGGGTTAGGGTTAGTGTTGCTGTACCTGTGCCTGGGGCGTGGACCTCTGAATGGCAGATTTCGGGAGAGGATGAAGGCACTGGGGCAGGTTCTTCTGGGAAAATCTGGTAAAATAAAAGATAAAAGTCGATAGCTTTAAAAAAAAAAGCCTAATATATAGGTCAAAGACTGCTACACTGGCACAAGTGACAAAACCTGACTTCTATAATCTTGACTCTTATAATAATCCTATAAAAGTAACACTTACAATGTACTAATATAACACTGTTTGTAAGACTGATAAAGGTTGATTAACCATGCAAGATGTAGTGTTTTAAACACTTTTGTCCACATTGTAAAACAGACACCAAAATGTCAATAGTCTCACTGTAATATGAATAGCAATATGAAATCTGAGTAATTAGTTTCCATAAAGTTCTCTCTAAGACGGGTTTTCTCAGAGCAGCGCTTGGTCTCACCTCTGGGGACCGGACGTGCACTTTTAACCGGCTGGGGTTGTAGCCGTTGCCCCCCCTCTGGACGCCATTGTGAAGGGACGCACTGCTGGGGAATAGGCCTTTCCCAGGGATGAAGGCAACCTCCACCACACTGTCTTGGCTGGGAGGAGGAGGAGGAGAGACAGAACATTACTTTTCATACATTTGCCATTTAGAAAGATTTATTATTAAAAGATAATTTTTACAGTAATTATTATTATTAAATCTTCACAATTAAATATTTGACTTTAGGCTTGGTTTTTTAAACTCTTGCTTTTCTTAGAAACACACTTCATTGAAGTTTATCAATTTCTATTTATTTATATATAATGTATAGAAAAAAGATTTAAGATTGCTATGGCAAAGACTCATGACATTTTCCATGTTCATTACCATCACACTCAAACCAATAAAAAACAAAGTGAACAAACCTGAATTTCACTTTGTTGAACATGCTTTTGGCTTCTTCATGGGTCAACCCTATCAAGGACTCCTTATTAATGGCAATAAGTTGATCTCCTGGTCTCAATCGGCCATCCTGAGAGGGATATAAAGAAAGAAAGAAAAATAAATAAATAAATAAATAAATAAATATCTACAACCTTTATGCAATGCTGCTGATACTCCAAAATAACAGTGGCACGATGACACAGTGAAGAGGAGGCATCTTTTAGCGTCCAGGATGGTGCATCAGCAGTAATATGACCCTCATGGCCATCTGGCCACCGCCTCGGACAAGGACAAGCAGTAGCCCACACAAACAGCACAGACCACTCCAGAAGTCACCCCTACTCAGCTTGAGCTTCTTGAGTTTTTTCTCTTTTTTGGGTAAACAATAGCTCTGATTTGGCTCAAGACAGGCACACACATTAAATCATACAAACACATATAACACACACACAAACATAACACACGCAGATGCCAAATTCTTTATGACAGGGCAGTCAAGTCAAGACGTCTCTTGAGTCATTAAAAGTAAAAAGGGGGGTAAAAGTGGAGGGGGGATGAGGGGTTGGGATGGGTGAGGGTGGGGCAGAGAACTTCGAGACCTTACAGTGCACAGTCTCTTCTCAATTATGGCCAGCGAGCAGTTTTCCTTGCAAAATTACAGTGAGTATCCAATGGCAGGCATTTAAGCAGCCCTTTTCTACCACCACCACCCCCCACCCTACACACACCCACCCACCCCTTCCCTGTGCAGGTGAATGGTATAGATTGCTTGCTCATTACTGGGTCTCGTGTTGCGCTGGTGGAGAACTGGCCTCGCTCTCTAAGCAGCTCCAGAAGACCTGACCTCTGCACAACGCAGCAAGGAGCCCCAATGCAGGGGGGTGGGGGGGTGAGGCACTCCCTCACTGGGGCTGGAGCTCAGGCTGGGACTGTGGCAGCAATATGCCTGCGCCAGCACACACACACACACACACACACACACACACACACACACACACACACACACACACAGACAGACACCTCCAGTCCAGCCCCTCTGTCTAGTTAAGAGTTGAAGGGCAAAGTGGTCGCCACTAACAGTGGTTTTCTCCAAATGGATACACACAGGTAGCCTAACATTTCCAGTGTTCATTTTGGTATGTTGGTCCACACTAGAAGAACTCAAGCGGCCAATAAACAACCACTCTTCATCAAACCAGGTTTCTGGGCTATAATCCTTGTATTAACTTACCTAGAGAAATACAGTGATAATGCCAGGCTTACATTTCTTTCTTTCTCTCTTTCATTACTTTACAGTTTTTTTCAGCTGCTTACACACTAAATTTTTGCTTGTCACACAATTTTCTAAACATGTTTTTCAAACACCTTAACCCCACACCAAATCCGCAGAACCATCCACTAATTCTCAGTGTTTGACTCTGTTTTCAATTTTCTAAAACACAGTTTGCAAAACATCACACACACTGTTCTACCTAACACACAATAAATCTAACAGGAAGTAACTATCTAACAGGAAACACAAACACAATCAAAATGCCACACTTATTTGCTGCTTTTTTACACTTAGGGCCAGATGTACTAACACGTTTGCGCCCACTTACGGCGTATTTGTTTCGCCGTAGGTGCAGTTTACAATAGTTTGATAAATACGACGGTCTGACAGCGTTCGCAATCTGCGGTTTGTCCATGACGCTGATAACGCTACGTTCGCAAATGTACGTACATCTGGCCCTTAGTCCTCAATGTA
The DNA here is from genome assembly GCF_018492685.1 of Alosa sapidissima. Classification (NCBI taxonomy): domain Eukaryota; kingdom Metazoa; phylum Chordata; class Actinopteri; order Clupeiformes; family Clupeidae; genus Alosa; species Alosa sapidissima. The sequence continues at coordinate 6,131,968 of NC_055959.1, read as the reverse complement.
CGAACACTTATTACTTTACTGAACACCATCCAATCATTGCCTTAGAATAGGCATATGAATAGATCTACTCTATCGATAGGTATAGACCCTTTCAATCTGTTCCTAGAGGATTTGCGGTTGAAATGTTCAGAACCAATGCAGATACTTTCAAATGAAAAATAATTGGGTCTATAGGCCTATGAATACACACTCCAACTTCACTCTTGGAACATGAAGCCCAGAGGGAAAGACAGAGGAGCTTAAGGTTTTGAGTGACAGTGTGTACATGATGAATCCAAAATGTCTTATTATGACAAAAGTGTTGTGTGAGGTGAATGTTTACTTTAGAGATGTGTTTATGATTTTTTGAATGTTGTGTTTTCACTTTGCTGAAGATTTGAGGCATTTTGCATGTTGTGTGAGCAAATACGAGTTTTGTTTGTATAGTTTTGAAAAATAGACACAAAGATTTGAAAATGTGTGTAAACAGTTGTAAAAAACTGTAATAAGTTCTAGTGAGAGCTGACCTGGTTCATGAAAGTGTCATGATACGTGCATGAAATAAGTTAAGTCAAGGTGTAACAATTTTGAATATAATGATACTTTGAATAAAGTTCAAAATTCTCTCTCTCTCTCTCTCTCTCTCTCTCTCTCTCTCACCCGGTGGCAGTCTCCTCCTGACAGTACTTCCTGGATGAAAACTGCTGGCCCATCAGGTCTGTTGGAGCCGCCACCGAGAGTGATGCCCAAACTGCAGGAGGTCCGAGCCAGCGAGATCAGCTGAATCACACCCTCCCCTGGGTGGCTGTAGACACACACACACACACACACACACACACACACACACACACACACACACACACACACACACACACACACACACACACACAAACAAAACATAAGTAAGCACATATGAACCAACCTACCATTAGTAGATGACCTAACTTAGTTATGCTACCAATGGTAGCTTTACATGCTTTTGTGTGTGTATTCTATGTGTCTGTTAGTGATACTTATATAGATATGTGAAAACCAAAGAGAGTATAACTCTGTCAGTGTGTGTGTGTGTGTGTGTGTGTGTGTGTGTGTGTGTGTGTGTGTGTGTGTGTATGCGGATGTGTGTGTGTGCATCTCTGTGTGTGTGTCCCAAACCTGAGCGAGCGCAGAAGAGGTCCTGTGTTGTTATAGTTGCTCTGAGATCCTGCTGGACTAAGCAGGAGTGGACTCTGTGATCTGGACGATGAGCCTGACGATGAGCTGTCCAGGTATCTACCTACTTTTGCAGGATGACAAAAACACGTCAGCACAACAACACTCAACAGTTACTCATTACTCAGTCATTTCACGATTGGCATACTGAATATTCCCATGTATATTATATATAATCACAATTCTCATATTGAAAATGCCCTGAAACCAAAAAGTCACACTTTAGAGAGAATTCAATTTCACTTTTCTTCCAATTTAGGGATTTAAATTGAAAAGGAATTTGTGAACTGGTGAACTCTGGTTATCATCACACATCCTTTTTCTGGGTTAAATGTCTTTTTTTTTCTCTCCGCAGCTCAGGCTAATTAATTGAATTCTGTGACTCTTGGCCTAACACACCAACTGACCCAAAATGACTCGGAAGGGCTCTGGCCCCGCAATGAAATATGCATCGCTACTCTGAGGTCGGGCTCAAGCCACCAGATGGCGGTAAAATTACCAATTCACTTTTCATTATGGGGACCCCGTGGAGCCCTCGCAGTTTGCTGTCATAAATATCCTCTTAAATGAGCTGATGGGGCTGCGCTGGCTTTAGCTTCCGGGCTTCAAAGAGCATCACTCAGAGAGTGATTATTAGCGCTGATTTCTCATAAGCTGCTCTAATCTGTCAATAATAAATAATAAACAGACCAAAGGAGAATTAGGCAAATTGCCTGACTTCTTGAGGCTGTGCTTCCCTCTGGTTACTATCTTATCGTATCGGATGTATGTATGAAGAAGAGCTGACCAAGAAGAAGTGCACATTAATTTGTTCTTCTAGTTGTGTTTCCTAGCATAGGAAGAGAGAGGATCACTAAGATTTCCGACAAGCTCTCGTTTTTCAATGTTCATTGAACATGTAGGGTATCGAAAAGCCTAATCAGGAGTGCGAGGTTAGATTTAAATTAATGTGATTTGAATAAGCAGTAGCACGTTTTGGTCATTATGATGAGCAACCTGTATCAGGGATATTTGTCCACTTACTGAGTATGTGATATGGCATTATAGTATGCTGATCAATACTCCCAGTACAGTGTTCTCAGAACCAAAACCAAAAAGAGAACCAAAACCTCCCACACCTCTCTGAACTTTTTGGCTAAATGTTGCAAATTTGGTTTAAAGCACTATTACGTCACGTCATAAAAGAGCTCTAAACTACAGGAGAGCGCAAACTTGCCAATGTCTTGGCAAAGGCACTAATCTCCTGCTTGCACTTTCAGTATTTCACATTTCTCTCTCTCTCTCTATCTCTTTCTCTCTCTCTCCCTCTCTCTCTATCAATCTGTCAAATAAGAAGTGATTTTCCTGAGGCACAGACAGATGTTCGCAATTACATAATGGACAAGTGTGTTGTCATAAGCCATTTTCAAAGGCCGATTTAGTTCTATCTCAACTTTTTAAGGATTACACGTACAGAAAAAAAGGCTCCACTCATTAACGAACACACTTCCTAAATTATGAAAAACTGTCTGTTTCTGAGCACGTTTCATTGTGCAATGTCTGTGCATACACATATAAACACACGTGTGTGAATGTATGAACAGTATGTTACTGTTGTGTCATATGTGTGTGTAGACGTGTGTGAATGGGAGTGCGGGGGTGGAGAGTGGCGACTGCACACACCATGTTGATTCGGAGAGTTCCGCGTCGAGCCCGTGCTGCTGTTGCTGTTGCCATACTTTTCCAGAAGCTCTGAAAATTCTCTCCTGAAAGGAACACACACACAAAATATCTCACAAAACAATATAAATGAAACAAAACAGGACACGCAGCAATCTTAGTCCCTTTGCCCCTTGCATGAGCAACATCCTTTACTAAATACGGACCAGGTACACCTCCCTGACGAGATCAGGAAATGTCCAGCCGCACAATTTGATATCTGCGTTGTTATGTAACGCTCAAATGCCATTATACCTTCCCTGTGGTTTTGCAATGTAATATCATAGGAGGTAATTCCCTTAGGGGGCCAGAGAATCTGTTCATCTGTCATGTAATCTAAGGAGATCCACAGAGGCTTCTAAAGGACACACGGCTGGAACAGGAATGGCCACTGCCTGGACGGGTGCCCACTGCCCACTTCAACTACTGTGAGTGGCAGCTCACCTCCGACCCCCTCCGCCCAATAAAAGTTTAGCCTCCATGGAGATTGAAATGGGGAATGAAAATCCACCAAAAAATAAAGGCAGGCGGACAATCGGATCAAATGATGCTTACAAACACCAATTTCCTCTCCGTATTTTTTAAAATGAACAAATACGATCTGGTCCTCATTTGTGAGTTTCTGGACTACATTATGCCTGCCTCTCAGTCTTTCAGTACCACTGTAATAACGCTGCTCTACTCTTCGGTCTTTAGAATTCATTTTAATTTACCATCACATGGCACCACAATAGCATACAAGATAATACACAATAGCATACAAGATAACACTTTAATGTTGCAGATTGCACTATGCAGCAGAAAAAGCAACAAATCTTGGAATATGACATGTGCTTTTACATGTATGTACAAGAATGTTTTTAAAATACACATTTTTCGATAAATGATTCCCCTTTGTATATGTTGGCGAGCATTGAGAATAGCCAGATGGCTGAAACGTCTGCTCTAGCTCCTTATTAAATAAGTTGCTCCTTTTGCAAAGACTTTGTCTAGTCACATTTTTCAAAGTGTGAACCACTCACAGCCTCTTTCTCTATATATGTTGAAAATGGTGTGTTTTAAACACACTAGCCAATTTAACCTACAAAAAACATCCTGTTAGAATATAACGTATAATCTTCCACTTGTGCTCAGAACACATTTTAATGTACCTCTACTGTACATCTGGCTGTATATATACTGTACATCACATAACTTGCACAAAGTCTACACAGCCAATATCACATGTCCCTTTTCTTTCCCCTTCAACATAACTGCTTTATGCAGTGTGTGATAGCTCATCTGCTGGCTAGCCGTCAGTAGCCACGCATGGCTCTAGCCCTCCTGTCCTGTTTTACATGTTTACTCCTCTGGACTAACGCACCTCTGACAGGCAGAAATAGGTCAGCAGAAATGCCCTGCCTGTCTCCCCTCCAGCTCAGAGAACCTGTCACATTTGACATCGCCTGAAAAGCTCTCACTGTGTGTGTGTGTGTGTGTGTGTGTGTGTGTGTGTGTGTGTGTGTGTGTGTGTGTGTTTTGGATGTCTTGCTTTTGTTCACTTTTCAAAGCAAATTCAGTTTTATTACAGTAAGCTAGTACAAAATATGACCGCCGCTCAGTCCTGTACATCCATTCCGCGAAAATAAATCATATTAATGAATAGGGCAGTTCATCACAGTCCATCCATTGCAACTGGACTGATGAAAGCTACACCTGTAGTTTCCTGTGCCATTAACAATGAATATTTGCTGACCCCAAAAGAAAAAAGCACAGTTGTGTACAACCCCAAATCAGAAAAAGTCGGGACGTTGTGTAAAATAGAAAAACAGAATGTGAAGTCTTTGCTGCTAAATATGGGTTTACAAGACTTCACATTCTGATAAAGAAAACAAAAAGAGGAATGGTTCATAACTACCCGTAATTAATTGTAATTAATTGGCAACATGATTGGGTATGAAAAAGAACATCCTAGAGAGCCAGAGTCTCTTAGAAGTAATGATGTAGGGGTATTCATCACTCATGTGGTTTATGTCCTTTTTGCTGCTAAATATGGGTTTACAAAAGGACATAAACCACATGAGTGATGAATACCCCTACATCATTACTTCTAAGAGACTCTGGCTCTCTAGGATGTTCTTTTTCATACCCAATCATGTTGCCAATTAATTACAATTAATTACGGGTAGTTATGAACCATTCCTCTTTTTGTTTTCTTTATCATTATACAACTTTTACAGCATTTTGTTACCCCCGTCCCAACTTTTTTTGAAACGTGTTGCTGGTATCAAATTCAAAATGAACATATATTTTCCATTAAATAGTCAAATTTTTCGTTTTCAACATTTGATATGTTGTCTGTGTCCTTTTGGCAACTAAATATGAGTTTACGAGATTTGCAGATTATTACATTCCGTTTTTATATTCGCATTTTACACAACGTCCCAACTTTTTCTGAATTGGGGTTGTACCTACATACAGCATATGTATGCATAGAGTTCAAGCCTCAGTAATCCTCAGTAGTGTCTGTGTGTTTTGTTTACGTTTTTGTTTACGCATGTGGTGTGTTTTGTTTACGCACTTGTTTACATGTGTGTACGTGTACAAAAGCTTGTGTGCCTTTCTTAAGTCCATTCGAAGCGCAGTAAACAGAGAAGTGGGCATCAGTCCAGCGAACACCCATGTCCTCACCACATAATTTCACCCTTAAGGAGGATAAAATAAAGCACTTAGGCCAAGACAGCGGAGAGGAAGACGGAAAGAGAGATGATAAACTGTGAGGAAAGGGGGGAAAAATCCAGCTTGATCCTTCGGAGTGGGTTATGAGTGGGATTAAAGCAGGGAAAGGTCACTCAAGGTTGTGACGCAGCATCATTTGAGCCCTATGCTCCACTCTGCACTGCTCTGTCACCCTTGATAGGTAAAGAGGCCGTAAATCGACAACGGCAGCAAGTCTGCGTCATAACGCACTCAGGTGAGTCACCATGACGACCCGTGACAACCACTGCGGGTCCACCCACCGCCCACCATGTGGAGTTCTCTGCTGGGGATATAATCCCCCAACCAACCCCCCCCCCCCGCCACGGTCCTCATCCCCTCTCCTGTATGCTACCATCCCCCACCCTCCACCAAGCCTGGGCTAGTGTTGCTTAAAGGTAGAGTCTGCCGTTCTGTGCGAAGTATTGATATTTTTGATATTTGAGCTCAACAGGCGATCAATACCCCTCCATTCCGTGCTCCTGACGCAGCATGTTTTATGGTTCGGCCTGGACCACATTCTCAGAGCTGGGTCTTTTCCATTTACAGAGTCATTTCATGAGAGGACCATGAGGTGTATGTAGAATATATAGTACAGTATGAGTAGTATGTAGAATAGAATAAGGAGTGTGTAGAATATACAGAATAAAACTATAACACCCTCTCTCATATACAGACCTATAGGATGACGATTACCATTCCCTTTTATTACAATGGTAAACACTTAGCCAACTCAGCACAGGATTCAAACTTATTGTGAGTATTGTGACACAATCAGATTCACAATCAATTAAAAACATACTGTTAAACCAGAACTTGAAGTCATATAATGTCAAGACATGTAAAGAACAGCAAAAAATGCTTGCATGTATTTTGTTCAGGAAAACGCCCACTACTGGAGGTCTATGGAGGAAGTGGTTTCACATTGGAGCAACTCAACTGGGGTGGTGGTAACTTAGTGGTTAGTGGTAGTTGGACTAGCATAAGGCACTTAGTTCCTCCTGGGACAATCCTTTGTAATGTAATGACATACTGTATGCAAGTCGCTTTGGATAAAATAATGAATAAATCTAGATGTCAAGTCCTAAGATCAGCTGGTCGAGGCTGACTGCTGCTGACCTGAGACTGTCATGGACACTCCTGATCTCGCTTTAGCTCTTAACCCCTGGGCCTCCCATGCCACATGATGAGCCATCGGAAAACATGTGACGTGTCCTCCCATCCCATCCCGTACTGCCCCGCCCTACCCCATCCCTACCATGCAGTAATTCTTGGTGACTCATCTGATAGATTTGGTTTACAGATTATAAATGGTGGCAAGGGTCAGAGCGGTAGCTCCTTCATCTGCAGAGGCAGGCTGTTTATGCTGTCAGTGCGACCTACAGAGTGCAGTGATGCTCCAGACTACTCGTCCCAGTGAGGCTACTGGCTACACGTCCCAGTGATTATTAACATTTATTGAATATAAAGTTGATTGGGTTTATAAATAATCATCCCTAAAACCACAAAAACATACATGTTAATGGCTGCAAGCCTGACATTGAGGGATAATGTATTTAGCAAACAGCATTGCCGTTGGCAAGCCATACAGGATGTAGCGTATGTCTAGACTTATGCCTATTAATATACCCTGTGCTGACAATGGCCTAGTAACATCGGTAAAGTATTAGTATGGCTGCCGTGCAAGTCCTTGTTGTAAGCCAAAGCAAATTATGACCCTGTCTCCAGACCACACTATTAAAGCATCCTTCAGTTTTAGTCCAAACTTTTAGTTTACCTACCTGTTTTTTCCCATATTGTAGGACCTCTGCTACAGGTCTTTCTGGGCTCTGTATAGCATCTTTAGATAAGTTCAATTATTGCTATATAAATAAATAAATAAATAATAAACAATAATAAACTAAAATGAATTTAATTAAACTAAACCTGCACATTTTAGCATGGGAAAACCCATACAAACCTTCGACAAATTTGGGATTTGCTCTGCAGGTCCGTCTGGCCAAGAGGCCATTGAGTGCCTAAAACACGGGCATGCATGTACAATCGCTAATCCAGCATGGATGTGTATTTCTTTGGAATTGAGTAAACAACTGCGTTTAAAACCTTCATTTACAAGATTGCTACACTTCTGAAACGATTTGGTAAGAGTTTAATGCACCAATTTAAGTTTACTTTCACTGCTAGTTATGCCCCTGCTGGAAGTCGTAAGTCAATTAACCTTTTCCAGACCCTCTCTTACAGTTTTTCTCAGTCGCTTTGGTACATTTCTCAAATCATCCATTTCTCGAATCATCAAGTGCATTTCTCAAAACAATTCGTACAAATAGCAAAACACCATGGATTACTTGCAAAAGCCACTGTTCTTGCTCAAAATCTTTAGTTCATCTATCAAAAGTAAATATATGTGTCAATGAATATGTCAGTGCCATCAGAATGACAAGTCCTTGTGTCATTGTGTATGGATAAGACAGTCAAATTGCTTAGTCATGTTGTCAATATAACAGTGTACTCTGGAGGGATGTTCTGATGTAAACTATGGCTAAAGTTTTGATGACAATTATTGTAAATTGTAGGTTGCACCTTAGTGTATATGGGAGTTTGATTGCAAGAGACTGGACAAGATTCACATTTACGCTTTTACTGTTTGTACTGTCATTTGTTGACAGACCGTGTCATTGCGATACAGAAAGGAAAAAACAGCGCTGCATAGCACAAAGAAAAAAAAATATTATGCTATGAACTTATGCTATGAACTAATGCCTAAATGTTTTGGGGGGTGAGACTATTCAACAGAGACCCATTATAATACATTCTGATCAACATGACATAAGCAATTGATAATGTAGGAAACAGCAGAGAATTGTACATACATTCTTGAATTTCCCCTGGGGATCAATAAAGTATCTATCTATCTATCTATCTATCTATCTATCATACCGGTAGTCATTTGCATGGATGTACCAAAGCATTTGCAACTTATTCAAAGAAATGAGAAACTGCTTTTTTGATGTGCACAAGTGACACAATGATGTGAAGATTGAACAGGTAGTTTTGAGAATTTCAATTCTGATCTGAGAAATGTACCAACGCGACTGAGAAAAACTGTAATTGAGAAGGGTCTGGTGTCAACGAGGCTATGCACATATAAAATTTGTTCCAATGAATATCGTGGCATCATCTAGGGCCATGGTCATCATCTAAGCCACTGAGAGGGTCAAAATATTTTTTCCCGTCTTAGGTTATTGTATTACTTGTTTTAGTCGTTCATGTGTTTGCTTGTTTTATGTCTGTTTTTGTTTGTTTTACTGCATGTTTGTGTCAAATTGAAAGTTAAAGTTAAAGTATTTAACAGTATTTAGACACTCTTATCCACACAACACAGACTCAGAACCCGTGCTGACCGACCGGTGAATATGTTGCACTACACACACAAAAAAAGAAAAAACGCTTCGCCATTGGATCTTCCATTGGTTTCGTGTTTTTCTATTGATGCTTTTTTCAGATACAGTAAAAAAAAAAGCGCGGGAGGCAGGAGAGGATGGGGAAAGCCTGGAGGGCTGTGACTGAAGCTCCACTGCCCAAAAACCAGCACGGGGCTGCCAGTGCCGCTTTGAAGCGCGCGCCAACTCACTCCTGTGCAACTGCCAACACCCAGTCAGATCTAGTTTATGAACAAAATTATTCATTTTTGCTTTGAATTATTCACGGCCAACAAGCTAAGAAGATCACACGTCGGAGAGGGGTGAATTTCAGTCACTTTAAAGGACAGAGCCCCTACAGTTCATGAATAGAGCACTGGGCTAACTCAGGCATTTAGAGACAATGAGGAAAAAACACAGAAATTGGGAGGTTTCTCTGCTTGGCTTTCACTAAACGTTGGCGCACGTAAGGCATTAAGACATTTCTGTTGATGTAAAATTCCCTTCTGGATTCCTGTCCAACATTACTGAATAAAGCTATAATACCCTCTACTATATACAGACCTATAGGATGACTGACTAGCATTCCCATTGATTGCTGAGCAGCTGTCCGACTAAGTGAAGACTCCAAACAGTGTTTTTACACATCCAATCTATGATGCAATCATTTTATTGGACTGAGTTTTCGGCGATTTCTATGCCTTCATCAGGGCATGAAATAATTGATTCATTGTTTGGTTTTGGATTCCCCTCTGTTTGAACATCTGCTGTTGACTGAACAGCTCACCTGGCCTCTTCATCCCTTGCAATTAGAAGGCGCATGTGATTGGTTGAAGACGCCGCTCTGAGAATGTCTACCGCCCTGCGGGGGGGAAAAAGCAAACATCAAATGAGTAAATAGAAATACATTTACATTATATTTATTCATTTAGCAAGCACTTGTCATCCAAAGTGACTTACATATGTCAATTCTATTACAGGGGACTACATTGTCCCCGGAGCAACTTGGGGTTAAGTGCCTTGCTCAAGGGCACAACAGTGGAAGCTGGGAATTGAACCCATGACTTTCAGGCTATTGCATGCTAGCCCAGCTCCTTAACAACTACGCTACCACCGGCCCGAATATGTATCAAAATAGATATAAAAAAAGAGATGCTCAAAAACCTGCTCAAGAGCAATGAAGAGCCCAAATCCAAACCCAAACCGCTAAAGAACAGCGAAGAAGAGTGGCCAAACACAGTGAGTCAGTACGGTGGCCTACTTGTACCAGTACCAGGACCATCACCATCAGGCTGGTTTATGCTTTATGTTTATGTTTGTGGTATCTGGCTGATGCTTTTGTCCTATATGAACACTACATTAGTTAAAAAATTGTTTCTAATGAAGTTGAGAAACCTACATTACGCATGATAGTAATGGTAATATTAATATCAATAACAATTTAAAATATAAACTATGAAAATTATGAGTTTTCAAATTGACAAGAACCATAACCATTGTAAACTTAATTCATTAAGCGTAAACAGACAAGTCTTTAAAATGAGAGGCTGGTTACCTCTCACTGGTGACTCCGATCAAACTCTCCCCATTCACTTCCAGTATCTGGTCTCCTGGTTGTAGGTTTCCTGTAATGATGAACAAATGCATAATCACAACATATAGTACAAATCAATATAAGATGCTTTGTTCAGTGGAAAACTAATTTTATTGGAAATAATTGGAAAATAGTGGAAAATAAATCCCTACAGGGAGAATTCTAGCTGTCCACCAATTAGCCCAAAGTTATCAGATTTGACTGCTTATGAGTGCAGACATCACTTTGACCAAACTGATGAGTCCATATAGTTTCTGTGCTGTAGCAATGAAATTGTATGTGACTAGATTCCACTAATCCTTTTAATTACACCAGAATAGTGTGAGTCATTTTCTGATAGCTACTATTATCAAAAACATAACCTCAAGAAGACCTGAAGCACACAGCGCTACAACTGAAACTCATCTTCAGAGGGCCTCGGAAATCATGTATGTAATGAGCTGTAATACCCTCAGGTTGAGTGACATATTGACCCACTCAAAGATGTCCTGGGGTCTCTCCTGCAGGGTGGCTGTCTCCTCAAACAACCCGTCCTGTTTCCAGGAAGGAAGTGTGAATGTGGGTCAGGACGGGACAGCCTCTGCTTTATTGATGGGCTTTTTAAGGGGAAGGAGCGACGGCTCGGCAATTCTTCCTGTCAGCAGAGCAGGTGCAAGTTCAAGGGCTGTAGTATGGCAGCTAAGCTAGCTGAGTCTGACAGAAGAAAAATTTCCACGGAGAAAATGATTTAGAAGCTGCCTAGTTTTAGATGCCATACAAATTTGTTTATGTGGATTTAGACATTTTTGGGATATCTGTAAATTTATGTCCCAACAGATTTTTGGGCTGTCTCTACCTCAGTTGTTTATCATGGTCTCTGGCAGATTACAAGCGCGAGCTGACATTTATTTGGTTTCTGGCTACTGCTGGAAAAGGTTTGGGTTAGATCAGAAGTCTTTTTTTTTACAAGATTAATCTGTCAGTCAGGTCAGGTGAGACTCTCACTGGCTGGTTAGTACGGTAACAAAGTGTAGTTTCTTCTCTAGATGTGTCATGCAATGCATTTGAGCAATTCCTAAATGATTGATGTGTCTTAGTTGGATACATACACTAGTTCAACAAAAATGAAGCACGCTTTGTGTTTCATAATGTTGGATAAGTGCATTTTATGAATCACTTAATTAGTGATCTCTTTGTAGTCCACAGGAGTCAGGACACCTCAGAGAAGTGAAGTATCACCCCCATATCATATCAGGCAATAGCTTTAATTATGCACTCTAAGATAGTCTAATTAAACAAATGAAATCCTCAGCATCAAAGCAACATTATTCAATCAAGACCTTCGCCCAAGTTGTCCCCATAGAGGAACGTTCTCAGTGTCGCCAGTGAGTCTTTTACAGGCCACAGAACGTTTGCTTTATTTGGCCTTTGCTTTCTTCAAAACGCACACATTTGACATTCTCAAGACCTCTCGCGCCATCATACGTACAGTACATCTTAATAGACCATTGTTCTTCATCATTGCTGTTCAAGATCATTATCGTCCTTTCATTATTGGCCATTTTGTGGTTTCATGCTGTTCCTCATTAAACTTTTGATCACACTCATCAAAGGCTACTGTGCCAACCCCAAGGTTGAGGACAGGGTGAGGAACATAAGGACATTTACACACAGCAATCTAGCTGACAATTTCATCCAAAGTGACTCCCAGTGAAATTAAATAACTCATCTCAGCACTATTTATTTTAATTTGCATATGAGCAAATAAGCACTCTTTTCTTGCATCACGTTCAACTGGATAAGCTTATATTACATGGTTTAGCATTATAGCAATAGAAATGTTTTGGGCACTGTAAAATGCATACTTAGAAACACCAATATATACAGTGTAGTGGGCTAACAGCTGATATTACAGTGCAGAAAAAATATATACCTTGGGGCCACTATCATTCAACCTTTACTTGGCTCCAATTACTTAGTCACCAAATGACTATGGCCATGGGCTTTTCGCAGGCCTTCCTAAAAAGACTATTAAACAGCTTCAGATGATACAAAATGCAACAGCTAGAACTGACCACATTACTCCAATACTTAAGACCCTGCACAATTCTGAGACAAGTCACAGAATTCACTTTAAAGCACTACTGCTTGTTCATAAATCGCTAAATGGAACAGGAACTGTTAGAAAGTATCTTTGCCTTAACCCTCCAGCAGGGGAGTTTTGAACATTCTTTCCATTCCTTTTATAACAAAAGGTTACGTTCAGTAACAATTTAAGGTTCTAAAATTCCATGTTTAAATTTGATGAACCAGAGTGACAGTACTAGCAGTACAATGGTAATAATGCTGGTGAGCACTATTTTGAGCGGGAAAGAGCCTGCAAAGTCCAGCAGGCAGAGGCTTTAGCTGCACTAAACACAGCACACTACTGCACGTGAGCGACTTAAGACTTATGTGTAGGTGTGCATTGTGGGATACTACTGGGCAAGCTGTTGCCGAGAGACTGAGAGTAGGCGTGACTGGGGGAAAATAAACACTCATTCCAATCCACACACAGCTAAAGCTCTGAGGGACTGAGAGAGAGACAAGGAGAGGGAGAGAGAGAGAGAGAGAGAGAGAGAGAGAGAGAGAGAGAGAGAGAGAGAGAGAGAAAGAGATGGTACTAAGCTATGGCATCAGAATAGAGCAGGGTTTTGGATGAACAGCAAGAAGCAGTAATAAGAGCTAGGAAGTGATTTACAGAAACTAAGATTGAAACTTTATTTACCTCCCTTTAGCCCCAAGCCAAACACATATCAAGGGTGCACTGTAGATTGTTCCATCATGTACTCTCCAAATGTTACTTATTTTAACCAAGGCCCTGATTTCAGATGCCTTGATTGATAATAATGGGATTGCTGGTCATCATTAGTGAAAGCCTTCCAAAACCATGTGGATCAAGGCAATTGAATTAAACAACAGCGGCAGCTCAAAAGATTTATTTTGACTAATCAGTTGGATGCAAGGTAAGAATGGCTTGGATTGAAGCACTGAGTGGACATCGATATTACACACATGCGTCTTACATCAAGCATGTTTAAATAGGAGGCATTTCTGGGAACACAGTTTTCTCAGATAATCTGCTTTTCCTAAGATAGATAGATAGATAGATAGATAGATAGATAGACAGATAGATAGACAGACAGATAGATAGATCTTACCATCAATTGAAGCAAGGCCACCTGGTAAAATCCTTTTGACGTAGACTCCAAATTCCTCCCCTGTCAATTCCTTTACTCCTCCTATGACTTTGATCCCTGTGAAAGAGGAATGTTGTTATAAAGGTGGAATATATGTTTATTTTTTCTTTTTGCCACAAAAAATACCACTAAATTTGCCACTAGATTGTGTTCCTATATATTTCTCAAAAAGATAATATTTTCTGTGTTGGTTTGTGGGCAATCAGCAGTCTTTGTTTAAAGGCTTGCCTACATCTCTGCACTATGGGCTCTCTGCAGCAGCATATTACCAGCTTTTCTCTTTCTCCTCTCCTACATCTTTTCATTAGCAGTTATTATCTTTTCTTGGCTGTCTGCTTCAGATGCTACAGCAGCACTGCTTGATACCTGGAGATAGATGCTGGATAGCTAATAATTAAGTTAATCATGCTGATTGGAGTTTCTAGTTTCCCCACGTTTAGTTTCTCAGTTTGTAACTTTAAATGTAACAATGTTTTTACTTCCGAGTCTTGGAAAATGTGTTTCATAATCCATTGGCAATGAATGAGCAAGCAATCAGTGTTAATGATTTAATAGTAACATTCAGGTTTGCCTAATGCAGTTATTATCTTTTCTTGGCTCTGCTTCAGCTGGCACAGCAGCGCTGCATGATACCTGGAGGTAAATGCTGGATAGCTAATAATTAAGTTAATCACGCTGGTCGGAGTTTTTAGTTTGACCAGGTGTTTTTAAAGTTTGTACATAAGTTGAAACTATATCTATATCCGAAACACTGTTTTTAAACGAATGTTCCAATTGTTTACATTGTTTTGGTGATCAATTGGAGCCAAAATCTAGCCTGACGTCATCATACTCAAATTCTAGTCAGAATATGAGTCTGATACTGCTCCATTGGGATGTGATTATGGGGTATGTTTCAACCGATTTTAGTTTGGGAATGTTTGAGAATGTTTCAACCGATACAGGGGGTGAATCATGTAGGAAGAACACCCAAACCATCCTTTTTCTCCAAAATTGCCTTAACATTGTTTTCTGGTCATTTTTTAAAGTTATTATCAATATCTTCTACAACAGACGCCATGGCGAAATCTAAATATCAACCTTCTAGCAACAGCATTTTTGTTAGGGAGAACTGGGATGAATGAAACACGTCATTTACAAAGACATACTGAAATCTAATATTTTGTCACTAACAACCTAGGCTACATCTGTCTTCTGTCAAACACAGTTGCATTTCATTTTCAGCTCTGAACAAAATCATTCAGGGGTTCTTCTGGTCCGAACCGCTGTGGTTCGGGCATAGTTGCTCTACAATGGAACAAGTCCAGACCGAACTTCCCGACCTCAAATGTTGGGGGCGGGGCTAAGTTTGGCTGGCATCCAGGCTAGCCAAAATCGAGGTTGAAATTAAAATTTTATTTAAGGACCCCATGCAACATTTTCAACTTAATAAAACAGTTTAGAAATCATTGTGATGGTTAAATGACCTGTTGCGGCGAGAATGGCGGCTTTCCCTGCTCCATCTACTGTCTAGCGGAAAACCAGCCTTGCAAGATCTGCACTAGCGTCCCAGCAGTGTCTGAATCAAGAAGTCCCGTGAGAAGCGAGAACGAGCGAGAACGAGCGAGAACAAGCAAGAAACACAAAATGCTTAAAATTCTCTGGACATACACACGTCCCCCTCAAGCACTGATTAGCCATGCCGGCTAGCTATTAGATGGCTTAATTCTTTAGATGTTCATCATGGCAGAGCCAGCGAAAAGACCAAAAAGATGTTATATGTGAAATATGCAGCCCAAAGCTGTAGGGGGAGCTCTGTAGAGAAATCGCCGAAGAAATGACTGGAGTTACAGAAGGGCCCTTTATTTGCACAGCCTTATAATCTTCAGTATTTTACCCCTCATGTAAGCCACACTGCATGGAATGATGCATGATACTGGATTTCAACAGGTCCGTCACTACCAAGTTCCAACTAAGGGATTCCAACATGTGGAGAAGTAGGCTAACTTCCATACTTAAAGTAAAAGAGGTGGTTTTGTGACCTGGATGTTTGACTGCTTGGATTTGCACATAAAATCCTTATCCCAGCCCAAGCGTGACTCTTAAGGTCAATCATAAAGGCTACCAGGACTAAAAGCAGAAAACAAAGAATTGTAGTTGGTGCAGTGTCTTATCTCTGTATTAGCAAGGGAGAGGTTGCAGCCCACCTCCGGGCAGTATAGGGCAGGATCTCCTGTGGTGTGGCTTACCCACTCCTCTAACTACTGATTGGTAGGTGAGATAATTAACCCTAACCAGCTTACAGGCTCAGTGTCCAGCAGCACAGAGCCTCCGGTGAGCCAGGATTTAAGGGTGGTCAGGGGTTAATATCTAAGTAGTGCTCTTAGTGGGCTAGCCTAAGAAATCTTAGGTGACAGAAGTGCCACCCATGTTGTGAGAGGAAATTGGTTGGTGGGATCATGTCTCCCTGGCCTCTGTACACTATGTGATGAGTTTATTGGATTGCGGCACAACATACGCACAACATGCACCACCTAATATGCACATCTCCCTGGTAACAAGGCAATCCTATCCCTGTGTTTCTGTGCTGTATGCTGACTGCAGGACTAGTTTCATACACTCCGTTAAGCCTCTCTAGTCATGTGTGTGTGTGTGTGTGTGTGTGTGTGTGTGTGTGTGTGTGTGTGTGTGTGTGTGTGTGTGTAGGTGTGTGTGTGTGCTTGTGTCTGAATTGGTGTGTGTGCATGTGTATGCATGTGTATGCATGCATGTGTTATGTCTGTGTGTGTATGCATGCCTTTATGCAACTGCAAGTGTGTTCAACTGTAAATGCAGGTGTGCACGTGCGCTCTTTGATGTTGTTATATGGCCTAGAAGTCCACAAAGGCTGGTGGATGCTGCTTTCACACAGGCAACCAACCATTCGCCTCACCAGACACACGGTTTCAGAATGAACATCTGAGCTGTGAGAGAAGAGGACTGGGTTGGATCTTTAACAACTTTACGAGTTATTGTTTATGTTAGCGCTCTGAAAAAAAAGGCTCCTAGCCCAGCTGGCAGGCAGCCTGTGCTGGGCATGTCTTCGTTTTTTGTAGTGTATAAATTAGCCTTTCGCATTTAAGATTGTCTTCTGCTCCAGATCCTTACCACACAGGCAATATGTTACTACTCTGTGTTAAGGCCATAGATTTAAAATCTAATTTCTAAGGCTAAATGTTGCTGGTGTAGTTCAAATATTGGACTCTTTTAGCTTTGCTCTCTGCTAGGAGATCTCTGAAGCTTGATCAGAGAGTCTGAAGTTAAAATCCTTTTCAGTCTGACATGAAATTGACATGTGGTAAATGTATTGTATTGGATGTACTGTATTACCTAGATCCCCTCAAATGATCATAACATGAGGAACTGTCTTGACCTCTTCACAGCCTCAGTATCATTTTGGTAGTTAAAAGTATTCTACAAATAAGGCATCCATCAGAGGACATTGAGTAGACCCGTCACATGTTTTTAAACAATGGAATAATTCCAAAGACACCCTTATCTATTGAAAGTCAATCTATTGATTAAGACCAGACAACAGTTGCTACATAAATCTGCTAATATAATACATTCTTGTGTCTGCTGCTGTGGGTTTCATTGAATGTATCACCTTCCCTCCCAGATGTACCGTGCAGCTGTTGGCGCTAGTTATGGAGAGGTCAGAGAGATTACACGTCCTGTTAGGAGACTGTTGTTGCTCATGACACAGGAGTGCAAATGCCCACAAGCTTTCCAGCCGTCTGCCGTGCCGACCTCCTCAAACTCTGTCAAGCGTCACTTGTCTATTTACAGTCCGTTAGCCTTGAGAGTGGTGCTCTTACACTGTGTTTTTTGAGTAGAAATCTGAACAGCCCGACATTCTGGCTATGCGCTCCTACATAGCGTCAAATCACGATAAACAACATCAATAAGCAAAAATTGAGAGGAAGAATATTTATCCCCCACGGATTCAATACACCATTCCTTAAGCCCCACATTCCCTGCACACATAGCAACAACTTCTGTCCCTCCACCAAAAATATCTTCCGCAGCTGGGGTGTGCTTCAGTAATACAACAAATTGTTGACTGTGCAACTGTGACTGTAAGGAGGACAGGTTTAAGAAGCTTAGTGCTGTCCCTGAATAGTGTTTTGATGTATTGTGTTACTAGAGATGAGGTCTATGTGTACATAGACAAAGAGAGAGAGAAAGAGAGAGAGAGAGAGAGAGAGAGAGAGTGTGTGTGTGTGTGTGTGCATGTGTGTGTGTTTGTGCGTCTCTGTGTGTGTGTGTGTGTGTGTGTGTGTGTGTGTGTGTGTGTGTGTGCATATGTGTGTGTGTTTGGCATATGTGTGTGTGAGAGAGAGAGAGCGCAAAAGTGAGAGAAGAGTAGAGAGAGAGAACACAAAGAATGGGGAGAAAAAAAGAACTGTCATCATTTTGGCTTATGGGTATATTCTACCCCACTGCAAAAGCTCAGCCTGGATGAAAGCGTGAACGCTCAAAACGCCTCACCCCTGCCTTTCCCCCTTACACTCGACTCCTCTGCACCCCACCGCTGCTGTTGGGCACCCCAATGTTAGACACCTCTCATCCTCTTTAATATCTCTCTATCCCTTTCTTTCTTTCTCCTTCCCTCTCTCTCTCTTTGCAATGACAATTCTAACGGTTTTCTCTCCCTCCATTTTTGCCTCTCTTTGATTGTGAGCTCTGAAAAAGCTTGATGAACAGCAGGCCGAGTGTCAGAAGGCTCCTGGATCTGCACAGCAGCATTCAGCAGCATGCTCATTATGGCAGTATGGCAACTGTACTCAGATATCATTTCAATTCATGTTTCCCCAATCAAACAAGAATACAGTGCAAAACACACATACACACACACACTGGGCAACATGTAAAAATGGACTGTACTGTAACTGTACTCAGATATGATTTGATTTCAGGTTTCCCCAATCTAAAAGAAAACACACACATGTGGGCAACATGTGAAACCGGACTGTATACTGTAACTGTATTCAGATATGATTTGGCTCAACAGCCGACAGTGTGAAAAGGTGCGGTGGAGTTAGAGAGCGATGATGTGGAAGTCAGGGGGAGCCATTTCAGCCACGGCACACACGCCATGATGCGCTTACCTAATCCATTCTCACAGTCTGTGAATTCCATGGAATGAACAGCTCGGTCGACGCCATATGGACCCATGAGTGTCCTGTATGAGCAGAAAATGAAGAGGAAAAGAGAGAGAGAGAGAGAGAGAGAGAGAGAGAGAGAGAGAGAGGAAGGGAGAGAGAAGAGAAACATTATAATTACTGCTATTGTGTTGTGCTTAAATGTGTTTAAAAGTCTCAGAGGATGCTGAGTCGAGACTCTCAGAAGTGCTATGTGAGGAGCACACAATGAATAGTCATTCAGATTCTAGACACTGGAGTCTGGAAGAACAGAATTGGAATATAAAAGGAACATGAAAGAAAAGGACAATGAGATGATTTTTAAAGATTCATCCTCATGGACACTTGTGATATGCAAGTTGATGCAATTACTACCCTCCATTTGGGAGATTTTCCTCTTGGTGGCGAGTAGTTCAAGGATTTCGACTCTAGACTTGAGACTTCAAAGTGGGGGAAAAAAGCTATTTTTGAAATGAATCACACTTCTTCTCTCCTCTGGTTTTTAATTTGTGGCTTTTGAATAAAAACAGGATATATGGTGCAGATACCCTCACGAGAAGGTCAATCGTCTTATTAGCTCTCACTTCCTCCCACTGCAGCCACCTTAATGCATAAATGCACAACACCATAGCCTGCAACAACATCACCACCACCACATGAAGATGAATGTAATCAGGTTGGTGTGTGTTTCATCATTGCTCTTGTCTTTGAGCCTGAAAGAAAGCAAGTGTAGTTAGCGCACTAATTGCAGGAACCAATCTGCTCCACAGCACTAAAAAAGGCATAGACGGAGAACCCTGCTGTGCTCATAGTCTGCAGGCTATGAGACCAGTGCACTGGACATTCTCGCCCTTGAGCAATCAGCATTAATTTTGCAGGGCGAGTGTCACATAGTGGACAGTCCATTAGAAGGCTGCATAGTCCTTGATGCACACCCTTTGAATCCATGTTGCTTTCTTTTGTAAGATAGTTGTGGCACCATAATAATGACAATGCAATAAAACAAACAAGTAAACAAAAAGTTGTTTAAAGTGTAACCTTGAGCGCTGACTTAATCAGGTGGGCCTAAAGATCAGGTAACTCTAAACTTTTAGATATTTTTCTCAAAAATGTTGCAAAATGCAATCAATACATTATATCACAGGCTCTATCCACTTATTGTCCATTTTCAATTACCTACCACACCTTTTGGTATTGTTAGTGGGTTTTTATTTCATGCACAGCCTAATGAAATTTCCCTCTAAGCAGGATAAATATGTGCAATAATGATAATTGATTGAAGATGTCTGCTGTAATCTGTTGTAATCAGCAATCTGTCATCACTGAATGGTACATATGTTTGGAGAGACAGCCTTTTGGACAGCCCAGTCCATGGCCCCCCTTACTGTCTGAGCTTTTGATTTTATTTTTAATCAGTGACTTCCGCTAAGATTGAAATCCTACTGGTCTGGGTTGGTTATTAGATAGATGTGACATAACAAAAGCCCAAATTAGGACCAAAAGGGCAGATCGAGGAAAATCACCATTACTCATGAACATAATGTGAACAGAGCAATGAAACAAAAATGAGTATCAGCTCATCATCAGCTATGTTGAGGTAAAAATGTTTCATTAATGATAACATAATAAACATGACATAATAAAATGTTCAAATACACAGAAATTAGTATGGAGATTGAACAATTCTCATTTGGAATCATGGCTACATTAGAGTATTTTTTCTTGACCTGCATTTTCAAGTTTAAAATTAAATCAAAAACAGTAGGCTACACACTGATGAATACAGCTCTGTCATTTCGTTGGGTTGTTGTTGCACGTGCACCTGCTGTACACAAAGCCAAAGCCTCTTGTGTCGCCATGGAGAGCTCCCAAGCAAACGCGCGAAACAGAATTTTGTCTGTGACATGCAAAACTTCACTTTCTTGTACAATAGGTTTTGCACACATTCATACAATTGATCAGGACAGAAAAAATTAATGCCTCTTCAAATGTACGAAACAGCTTTTTGCTCATCACAATCCCAGCTGTCGCACGTTATGTCCTCTCGCGCAAAGCTGCTCTTGAACTCAACCCGTATACGCGAAACGCTTAGAGCTCAACAAAACAAACAAAACACAAATTTAACAGCGTCTCAAAAGTAAAAAAAAATCAATTTACCTACTGATGATGACAGCTCCTTTGTACATCACCGAAAATGTGGGCATTTTGAGGGTTTTCCTTATCGACGGCATATAAGTGCATTCTCCGGTGCCTCACCACCGCGCAGACGTCCTCTCTACCGCTGGCCACATGATCCTCTATTACAGCTCTCTAATTCCGCGCACAGTTAACAGATCATCCCAAACATCACTAACTTTGCAGTCAGATTAAATCTTATGCAATGTGGTCACAACTGGGGGGTAAACGTTTACTTAAATGTCTTCTAACTAAACTCCACTCATTAATTTCGGGGAAATTAAATTGCTGTCTTTTTGGAAGTCTTGTAAACGCAGCTTTTCCACCCACTGAACATGGTCGTTCCAAAACAACGCGCCAAGTTCTTGTTGGCTGTGCGTGATATCAGTGGTCTAAGCGCCTGAATTTAAATACAAACCAGGCTAAAAACTCTCTGAGTTCATTATGGGAAAAATATATTTACATTTGTAAAGTCAGAAACGATATGATAGCAATGACATATTCTTTACATAAATGTCTAATGTAATAAAGTAAAAAGAACAAAGCTCAAAAGATGTAATACAGTATGCAATACATTTGCGTTAAAAGCAATACCTGCTATTTAAAATATATTTTATATTTCTCAAAATATAGGGCCTACCAATAATTCAAATTATTATTTATTTTATATGTTTTGTGAGATTAAGTTTACATGTAATAAACTGAATAAACTAAAGAGATCCTTATATTTTATTTCATTTCAGTTTCTGATTCATCATTGAACTGACAAATGGCCTATAACATGCCCCTTAAACACAGAGAAATCCATACTTTAGGTCACGTAATATATTTTAAAAACATATTTAATCCTTAAGGCCATTTGCTGTTACTAATTTTAGCCGACTAACAATGAGAATGATTGTCTGAGGCATTAAACTACATTGCACCAGACAGCTTTACCTCCCTCTATCCAAGTTAGATGTTATATAAGATCTGGATTACAATATGACCAGTGCTTTATTTATACATATATAGCCTAGTGTTCCACTTCAATCAGATTGTAAATCTTCCTCAAACTTAACCACAGCAGACATCAGTACAGGTGTTTTTTTGTTCTGTTTACTATGTCTGGGAGTGGAAACATAAAAGCAAGCAGGCTTTCCATCTGACTATCAGTACAGCACAGGGCTTTGCCTTGCAGTGAGCGGAGTTATACTGTGACGGCACCTGTTCTGAAAGATTACTGTCATTTCTTGCCAAAGCTGTGAACGTTCCTCTTCCCAGCATCCCACATATATACAGAAGGACTGACACTTTTGCTTAAGCGCGCTGTCAACAGCCAAAGCCTCACTCTCATTTAAGTGGACGCATGACTTATGAATAAGGCCCCATGCAGTCCCTGTGAGTGTGGAACCAGCTCATGTCCTCAGAGTGTCTTTATTGTATTGAGGGCTATAATAGAGATGTCATGAGGCCAGGCTAGGGGAGGCACTGGCAGCCACTGGTAGGAGACTGGCACTGCAATTCATAACCTTAAAAACATTCTGAGATAAACATGTAGGCCTAAACAATCTGTTGATACCGCAATCCAAACAATGACTTACAGTAAATACATGACGTGTGGTGGGGTGTTGTGGGGGTACTATCCTGGCTCCGAGTAGTTCCTTAAATATATTCTTAGATTAAAAAACAAAAACAGAAAACTAAACAATCTCGATGGGCTCAAAAGTTCTTAAACTCCATTGCATGGGTAGGAAAATGGATTCAGATGAGAATAGTCACTGTGATATTCTATCTGGTGATGTATTGTACCATGATAAACCTGGTAAGGTAAAACCTGAAAGGTGATGTCAGAAAATTATTAATATGAGAATAGCATACAAAAGCTATTGAGAGACTTCAATAGAAAATAAATATTAAAAGAGGAGACCCAAGGTCTAACTAGAACCAAGGAGTAGGAGCGGAGCACACAACGCTTTAAGTGATTTTTATTAGCCTAGTGCAAACCGACTAACGTTTCGACGCCCATGCGTCTACTTCAGAGTTGTCCTAATATCCCCAGTCTGACATACAGTACTGCCAAACGGTAATCAGGAATTAATGGAGTTTCCTGGTCATTCTGAGTAAAATAAAATAAAATAAAATAAAATGTCCATAAGGAATTATATGTGAAAAAGAACACTCCAACAACAGTTTTTTCCTTACAGTTCTTTGAACTTGATTAATGTCACAAAACGGAGTGGCTGAATATTTTAAGTTACACTCCAAGCACCAAACACGACTCAGGCACTTATGTGGAGTTGTAAAATATTTCTCTGATGGAAACGGAACATATTTCAATCTTAAAGGCTCACCATAAAACACCAATAAATTCTAAAACTGAAAGAGCATAGAACAACCTTGAAACACAATCATGCAATTCCACAGAAGTGTACGAATGAAATATAGTTTCTATAGGTTCACTGTGCAGCACTGTGCTTGACTGAGTGATAAGGATTATTATGGACAAACAAAAGGCTTTAGGTTTCACTATTGTTGCTGTGAGGAGAGGCTTCACATATCTGTGACATACATAGATACATCGTACGTTCCATTTGTACACTTGTGAAATGACGTAACTTCCTTGTCGTAAGAACTCACCGTGAACTGGGGGTCTTTTGATTTGTACGAGATTGCTTCTCGTCACACAACTTTAGGGGGGGTGTCATCGCGTCATTTTGCATTTTGCAAACTTTTTGTTTTTCAATCATCTTACTACTCGTAAGAAGGGCCCTTTTGACAACTGGATCACAGCAACAGACAATGAGTTTATCAGCAGGAATGTGCCTTGTTTAACAACTCACATTTCACCCACGCAATTTAATTCACATATTACAACAACACTGGGAGAGGGACTGTTATTGTTAAAACATATGTTTATTCTTGATTCTCTCCTTTCTCTGCTATCCATCCCTCACAATCATGCAATCTCTCATTCTCTCATTCGTCATTTTTTACATTCATTCATTCATTAACTCATTCCTTCTCTCAGTTTCCAAAAGATACACATTACGTAATAATAGATACACTTATGGTTATGGTTATGGTTATGGATTTAGCAGATGCCTTTGTCCAAAGCGACACATAAATACAAACAACATAATAATATTTCAAATTGAACAGGGAACAGATTAGAATGTAGGTCAAATATAATAAGGAGAATAGTTATAATACACAATAATATCAATTCAATCAATAGCCTAATAAAAAGCAATGGAAAAAAGGGGAAAGGCAATAATAAAACAATAATGTTCATTCAATCAATAATATAAAAACAATGACATGCTAAGACTACATTAAGGAGAATATCAATAATAAACAACAATGTCAAATTAATTAACAGCCCAATTGAAATAAAACAACATTATACAAACCATAACACATAAGCGCTTAAACAACTAAGTATATGTTGAATAGGAATGTCTTTAGACCCCTCTTAAACGACCCAAAACTACCACAGGAACGGAGAGCACTGGGCAATTCATTCCACCAACATGGAACCACTGAAGAAAAGAGTCTGGAATTAGACCCAGTTTTCATGACTGGTCGACACAACAGACTCTCACCAGAAGACCGCAGTGGGCGGTTGGGGATGTAAGGCTTGATTATTGAATTAAAATAACTAGGAGCACTTTATAACACAATGTAGGGTTCCCCCTTTTTCTCAATTTTCTACGAACTGGCTACCCAATTAGTGCTAGGGGGCCACACAATTAGTCTAAAACCGTGCAAAATGGTAATGTTGCTACCCACAACAACAATGTTTCCTAGTGTGATACAGGCATTCTGGTCACGCATCAGCAATGTCAAAAACTCCATTCTACTTATTCTCAGAATGCCGTCAAAGCTGCTTAATAGCCATTATTTTAAGGTGAAAGAACTACACCAGTGGTCCCCAAACTTTTTCTTCCGAGGGCCAGCTCACTATGCCTGGCTCTAAGAGAGGGCCAGAGATTCGGAGTATATTAGTAAACATAAATAGCTTAGTGCTGTGAACAACAGCAGTCTACCTTAGTTGAATATTCCATTACATTTAATCATAGGCTACTGCAATTTAATACCATTATTAGCTGTGTTTATACTGCCATCATGCCATATCAGTGTAAAATGTAGCTCAAATGAAATAATACTAATAAAAAGACTTTAACATTCCCAAAAGTATTAGCAGGGAGTCCCAAAAGTGTATTTTATCCAAAACGTGTGAACTCTGAACTCTGTGTATTTGCATACACAGCTCAAGTTGTGAACAAGCAATATCCTACAAATAATTTGAAGTTCTCAAACTATGAGAGTTTAATGAAGTGCAGGCAAAAACATCTGAAATGACCACTTTCACTCACCTGATGTGAACTTGTGAATTTGTATTAACATTTGAACGAGTGAATAAAAAATAGAAATAATTATCCCAGAAAGTCCCAGAAATATGACTTGACTTAGTTAGTTATTAAAAATTAATTGATACACTTCTAGAATACTTTGAGCACTACAGTTTTTCTCGATTGTTTTGATACCTGTGTCAACTCTGACATCACATTCTCAAAACAGTTAACACCCGTGTCTGAACAAAAGCACTCTGGACAAAATGACTCTCTCAAAACACTTAAAACATGCAGCAAAAGCAAATCTTGCCTTCAAACACTACAACTTGTTGCCAATTCAAAAACACTCTTTAATCAATCATTACACACTGGACAACAAAATGCAAAATCTAGTTCTCAAAATGAGCATTTTTGCTATGTCTGTTCTTTCTCATTTTTCTGGTATCAAAAAAAAACTGTGAAAAGACAAAATGTGCTGAATAAAAAAATAATTTATTCATTCCTCCCAAGATGTAACTGTCATTGTAAGACATACAGCAAACACCTGGTAAGATACTGTAAATTTCATTGACTTTCATCGAAATAGACCTACAGTAAACACCTTTTGTACTGTTTTCTCCACCAAATAGGCCATACAGTACTTTGTCTAAATGTGCATTAGATCCATATTTGCAAATAGCAACACAGAACAGACATCTCTTATGTATAATGAATGATTGCTGATTGAAGAATTGTGCAAAGGAGTTTCACACAGGTGTATCAGAGATTCAGACTTATGCAAGGAATCTATACCACCTGTGAAAAGATGTTTTCCTTTTGTTTAGCATGGGAAAACCAATAGAGTTTGGGGCTTTTGAATGACACCTGTGTTAACTGTTTTGCAAAAGGGTGTGAGAAATGTGTGAACCCAATGAAAATGTGTGAACACATTCGCAAGAGATTACTTCTGCTGTGCAAAGAAAGTAGTCATGAAGACCAAGTGGGTTCTAGTTTACTTAAGCAGGTAAAAGCAATCGAGAAAAACTGTAATGCAGTCAGCCTCTTGCATTGTTTGCAGGTAGGCCTACGTTTCATTCCGTTTTCGATGGCAAACGCAAAACAGCGCCAAAACAACCACCAGTGGACAAAAAGAGTATTACATGTGTACTGTTAAGACTCGCCATAGAGAATGAATGGGGGAAATTACGGAAGTTATAGTTCGGCCCGCGGGCCGTAGTTTGGGGACCACTGAACTACACTGTGTTGCTTTAATGACCATCTCCCACTCATCTCCCTCTCTCTCTCTCTCTCTCTCTCTCTCTCTCTCTCTCTCTCTCCCTCTCTTCCACCTAGTCATGCTTGAAAGGTGGCAATGGAACTGGGTGTGAAATAAAATAAAATTGACACACCATTACATGTGATACATCACCTCGTGAAACATTATCGATAAACTGTATTTGTATCCCCAATCAATATTTTGAAATATAACGCTATGCAATAATTTGCCACTTTTCACTTTTTGTGGTGCAAAGGGACCTGTTAACAACACCAAACATAACGTTGTCATCATTGACAAACATTGTCATCTTGATACAGCATGCACGTGAAGAATTACACTCTTTCAATGACAGGCAACAGAAACAAGTAAGATGACACTATAGGTACTGTAGGTAAGTGGAAAAATGGGATATGGGTTAACTCTGTTGTGACTAATAGAAAAAGTCTTGAGTTTTGTGCCGTGATTTAGCTATTTTGCCTTTTGGAGCCACAAATCATCAAATACATGTTCTTAAAGTTTTTGTGCATGTACTGTTAACTAAGTTAGTCTCATCAACTTGTAAAGAGAAGTTAGAAATCTGTCAAAATGTCCTGCTATTTTACAAAGTATTTTCTCAGTTATTTAATATCTTGGAACCTACACTACAAACAGAATATGTGCATTCTTTCTAGGAACTCCATTTTGCCATCATATAACACAAACTCACAGTACATTTCAACACCACCATCTATTTTTCATGGAAATTATTGTCCGTATGAGGCTGTCATAACTCTGGGCAATTCACTGACACTCAAGTGCATAGCAAACTACTTTGTGCTTCAACCCCCTACCATCACCACAAGTAGTGTGCGAATGCTTTCTAGAAAACACATTTTGCTTTCAGTTAACACCATTGTCATGATATATTTTGAGACTGTCCTCTACTTTTCATCGAAAGTATTGCCTGTTCCATGATGCTGTCACAACTCCAGCCAACTCGCTGACACACTAGCGCATAGCAAGCTAGCACACATAAACACACACACACACACACACAGACACACACACACACACACACACACACACTGGCACATAGCAAGTTACTATATATGTGTTTCCCCTTACTGCAGCTCCTGTTGTGAGGTGTCCTTTGTTCTGAGACTGGAAAGAACTTGAGGCCAGGCTTGAAAAAAAAACAGTTTGAAAACATTTGTTGGGGGGAGCACAGAATAGGACAAGTACCCCAAACATCATGCAATTCAAAGCACATGGCAATGCAACCAGTCAAATAAGAATATATTATAATGGTCTGACAACACTTCAACCATTCTTAGAATAAGAACAAAAATGTGCACTATGCAGTGTAGGCGTTCTTTTGCATTTTGACTGCTCCCAGCCTAACTCTACCTTTAATGCTATGCAAATCCAACCCTTCAGAATCCTCCCTGGTTAGTCCCCCTTCATTCACATTCACACACACACACACACACACACACACACACACACACACACACACTCACATAAACATTATACACACTTGCATGTGCACGCATGCACCCACACACATGCCCACAGAGCCACAATACTCACTCACTCTCTGTGCCCCAAAACCTCTTCATCACAGCATTACAAGCTAAAGCTCTACAACTAGATTAAGGGTTCTCCCTAAAATACTAGTGCAGTCCTGGGTGATACCCTCTGTGACCCGCTCAGAACCGATTAGGGAATAGGGTGTAATTTAGAGCATTGACAGGTCTGTGGAAAAGCTTTAGCCTTACTGTACTCTTACACACACACACACACACACACACACACACACACACACACACACACACACACACGCGCACGCACACACACACACACACACACACACACACACACACAGAAGGACTGCATCATGATTTATTGAAGCTAGAGTGACTTTCATCATTTTGATACAAAACAGCAATATAAATAGCTTGAGATGAACCACATCTCATAAACCTCTATAAAATGCACACACAAAGAAAAAAAAGTCACTGCGTTCTTCTATTTCTCAACCCTTACTAAACACAACACAAACTCTATTGAGTCATTGACTGTATAAATAAGTGTAGAGTGCATTTGATTGATGGTGGCCTCTCCAGCGCATGTCTTTAGGCTGGGGGGGGGAAACACACACTGAGGCCGACTGGACCGCTGTGCACGGTGCTGTTTGTCAAACTCTGTCAGCCTGCCTATTCCAGCCGCCATCCATCATTTGGGGGTGGGGGGGGGGGGGGGGGCTGCCACGAACTGACCACTGACTAATGAAAACAGACTGCATGGTTACATCAGCATATTCACACTTGTTTGTTAAAGCTGTCTTCACACAGTACAGCGTTTTCCTGTGTATGTTTTCTGAGCGCATGACTGTCATGGGTGTTATGGGTTTCTTCACGGCGGTGTACTGCATTGGTTGTGCTGTATATTTTAGTATGTACAGCATATAGCACACTGTAGCCATTTTTGAAGTAGACTGGTTTCAAATTCTATCTGAAGTTAGGAATGTGATCCCTAGATGTCTAGCGATCAAAGGTGCTGCCTATCATTTGTTAAAGAAGAAGAATCCAAAGTTATAGACACTATCCTACAAAAACGTCTCATATATTACTGATGTGAAAGCAGTGTCACGCAGGTTTAATCCATCAAGAGTCTATTTACAGATTTTATCACCAGCAAGGTCAACATGCATACATATATATTTAAACAATCAAATTATCTGTGGACAACCTGCTATTGTTTTTGGGTAACAAAAACTGGGATTATGGGATCATAACAAAGAAATTATAACATGATGACAGGCATACATAAAGAAACACACTCACACACAGCAGCATAGGCAGGGAAACAGAGACTCATCCTTTTTTCTTCCAGCAGCCATGGCAACTACCCCATTGCATCAGAACTTTAATCACCAAATCTGCACAGTGGGTTGTTATCAGATTATAGGATAATCCAGTCCACATTGAAAAATCACAACAGCAAAGTCTGACAGGACTGTGTGCCACGTAGCAATGGCTTTGCCAGACCACTTCCATTTTTTACTCCCAGAACACAGAAGCCCCAAACCATCCCATGCAGACCCACACACACACACACAAACATTGCCCTCCCTAGGCTCTCAGACAGACTCTCGAAGACTGCAGAGGGGGTTTAGCTTAGGAAATGTGCTCAGCTATCATCCCTGGCCACCCACTTCTGTTCAAACGCGTTAATCTAACTCCATGGGCGATATCAGTATGACCTGTTTACAGCGGACACGAGCATTATGGATGAGGGGCTGCCCCCTAAAGGAAAAATCAGGAAATGCGCTTTGCCGTGGGTTCACCCGTGATTGAGGACAGGTGAACACCAGACATTAGTGAGAATGCTACATGTATCGACTCAAGCAAATGTGAACAGATATCAGTGGGCTTGAAGCATGGCCCACTCAGAGCACCTGCCAAACATGAAGACTTAGTCAGAGAAATGGGAAAAGCAAGTCATGAAAAATGCAGTACTTTGCAAAATGGGCCCTACCCTGGGATACTCATTTACCTCTAAGAATTCATTACACAACCTAGAGTTTAGTCAATACTAACACAGTATTTTCACCAGGGGTTTCGCACTTGCTCCTGAGCCAATTTCTTATCAGGGAACATTGTTTATTGGTCAAAATATATAGAGAGACCATATTTAGTGTTTTATAGTGGCTTATGACTTTCATACTGACTATTACAGTTTTTTCAAATTGCTAACACACTAAAATGATGTGTATAGCACAATTATTTAAACTGACACACAGAGAGCAAAACCTCTTCTCAAGTCTCCAAAAGTCTAAACACATTTTACACTCATTTTGCAATTCAAAATGGCACTTTTTAAATGCACTGAACACGGTTCTCTGCATGAGACACAACAATCTGACATAATGTCACGTTTGCCATTTCAAAACACTGCCATTCAAAATGACACTACATGAGCTAAATGGCCAATATAAATATATCTGCTGTGTATATGTTTCAACAGCATGTGTATATCCGCAAATATTTTTTGCGCATGTGAACAATCTGAAGAATTTTCTACAATTTGAACTATTTTAGTATTATGGCAAAGCATGAGATGCTTTTCATTATGCTTTTCGTTATGCCCAACAGTGTGTAGTTAGTTAGACAGAAATCTGGTAATATGAATGAAGTGTGTGCCATTTGATGCAAAAGTTTGATTTTGATAATGCTATGTAGTTTTGGTGTGTTCATGCAGGCTATATGAGGTAATTTGTAGTTTGGGTGTGTTGTTTTGTGTTAAGTATTTTAATAAAACCAGCCTAGTTTGCACAATTGTGTTTTAGCAATTGAAAAAAACTGTAAAGGTTCAAAGACCAAAAATATGTGTCGACAAATTTATTCTATATTGATTTCACACTGACGGTGGGGATCCTCTGAGCAGCATGGTCTGATTAGTATAATACACGGCTCACTGGTAACCAATCAGTCTCTGAGAAATATCAATAACACTACACCAATACCTTTAACACCTCTGTGGACACGCAAGCCAAATTGCTAGCTAAGCAAGAAAACCCCATTAGTTGGGTTGTGAGATAACATGGGTTTCATGAGATAGGTCTGTCAGTCTGTCTGAAGCTGAGCACCCTAGTGGGTGTGAAATGGACAGAAAATCAACAGAAATTAAGTTGTTCCTACTCCAATCAATACCTCCCCCAGCAGGGTAATAGGAACCGAGACCACATGAGAGATTGAACTGACATTGCTTTTGATCTGTTTGTAGGATGTATTAAGCTCTACTGTCAACTCAGGTGTCAAGAATATGATTATCACATTAAGACACACAAATACATTTCAATGACAGACATGGTGTGGTGACCCCACGGTTAGATCATGTAGGGCCATCCACTTAACTGGGTGCTCTATCCTCATGTCACCTCATTCACTGTGACTAGGCTGCGACGGAGAGGCGCATCAAGCTGATCTCTCCCCGTGTTTTGCAGAGAAGTGGCATCGAGCGCCTCATCAACACAAGCAACAGTGCGTGCTATAAAAAGCTGTACCATGACAGTAATCCAGCACTGGGATACATTATCAGATAGAACCCCCCCCCCCCCCTCCCCAGCCACCCAACCGTCACTTCATCAAAACACAACAAGGCAGGATGACCTCCACACGCACCTTACATGCCTGCACTGCACCACCCCGCACCGCACCCTCCCCTCCGGCCTGACACATAGTCGTTTCAAAGACAGGGGATTTTCATCACTGAAATTCTCCCAAAATCAGATGTCTGATCTATGTTGGGAGGACATAGAAATATAACCGTAAATGGGACATGACTCTAGAGCCTTGGGGAAGCAAGATGTGGCACACAACTAATCCTGTCCAATTATGAGCTTACTCTTCAGATCATCCAGGAGGTCAGCTTTGAGGGAAAATGCCTGAATTATAATTATGTTGGATGTTACATGCCGTTGAAATCCAACGCTGCGCCACAAACAAGGTCAAGAAAATCTCTCAGTGTGAAATATTTTGTTTACATGTTGACATATTAATAAAGAAAATGATGACACTGTTGTTGTTGTGATCTTTCATTTCTGAGAGTGATTCATGGTGTGTTGAAATGATTCCTGCATCAGAAATTTGCCATTCCAGTAGAATCCACAGTTGATAAAAAATGAAGAAGAATGCAGTTGATCTGACCGAGAATATCAAACCCCTCAGTGAAAGACTTTAACAGTCAGTTAAAGTAAATTTTGTGATATTTTGGTTCATGAATACATTTTGGATCTACCTCTAATCAACCACTAGGGACAGAGAGATCTGTGTTCGATGGAGCGTAACAGCATTAGGACTACCTTAATATCAAGGATTTTTTATTGATCAAAGTTTCACTTTGCCAATCTTATGAAGCCTCTGGAATGTAAACCTATTTAAATTTGTGTAGCTCTAACATACTGTATTATTGATTGGTTTAGTGAAATGTATTAACTCATTTTGAGAAGTTGATACACTTTATGGATAAATCAATGAGATTATTTTGAAATCAACTACGTACTGTCCATCTGTCAGTAAATATCAAATTGACTGCATATGATCTCTGCTGAAGACCCAGATCTGAGAATCACATCTTAAATAATGTAAACCCGTAAAGTGTTTCCGATGTATGTTCATCAGTTATTACTCATCCATCTTCATCAATATGACAAAATTCCTAGAAACATACAGTACTATTACTTCAAAGAACACTGCAACAAATGTTGTTTAAGAGCCTTGTTTATCAGTGACCTTCAGCAACATAAGATACATAAGACCTAAGGTACAAATCTTCAGTGTAATTCTGATGCATTCTATATTAGATAATATATTATGCATATATAAGCAATAATATGCATACTGCTGTTAGGACCCTCTGGATGATATACAAGGACACCTGAGAAATATCTGACCTGAACATGAATATTCAAATAATCTCATGTCATCAAATGTAAATGTAAATCAGATTTCTCCTTGCTACAGCGGTGCTCGGGGAGCAGTGAGGGGTTAGGTGCCTTGCCCAAGGGCACTTCAGCCATTCTTACTGGTCGGGGATCAAACCGGCAACCCTCTGGTTACAAGCCCGAAGCCCTAATCAGTAGGCCACGACTGCCCCCCATCTTTTGAGAAATCATTAATATCATTAACAGTCCCAAATTCGGAAACATTTATGAAATCAGCAAAGGGTGTAATTTGACTAAAGGTGCCGCCCTGAAACCAAAAACAAGGTAACCCCCAGAATCTGAAAATCTGTAAATGTTGGATGCAACAGCTTCTGTCATTGCATGTGAGTGCTTCTCTGAAGGTGTGTGTCAGATGAGGTGGGTTGAAATGAAGGAGTATACAGTAAAAGAGATCATACCTGCTCTCCATACTGGTGAGGTTATGGCTTTTACTCCCAAAATGAAGACTGCCAAGTCAGTGACCCGTGCCCATCCTCATGCCCTCCACATACAAGCACTGCACTCATACCGAGATGGCACTCTCAGCAGTGTACCCTGGCATTGCACACCTACCCTGGCACAAAATAAAGTAACTTAAAATGTGGGCGTTGGGGTGGGGATGATGCCGGGACAGGGGGAGTGACAGAGCTGAATTGAGGGCTTACATAATTTGCCGTTACCTCTGGCGTCCTTTTAAGCAGGCTCCTCTCCTCTCTGACCCTTTTCCCATTGTCCACACAGGTATTTGTAATCAAAGCACTAAATTTAGCAAGTCACTGGGCAGACTCCTCCATGGGGGACCTAAAGGTGTTAAGTCTTCATCCCACAGAAAGGTTCTATTATGCTGGATTACCCTCAGTGGCTAGCACTGTTCCTACATGTCAGGTGCCAATGGAAGCATGGCATTTTAATCTATAACTTTGAATTGTGTTATGATTTCATTCTAGAAGACAAATGAGCAGGTCACATCTGTTTCCACGTGGCATAGGCCTAACGTGTATTTACATTTCTATTTAAATGGCATACTTCCTTCAACTGCCCATTATTTATTCATTCCGAGTAAATGGCACATAAACATGGCTACCGTCAGAACCAGCATCTTCCTGACAACACGTATGTGTGCCAAACAACAATGTCAACAGTAAATCCTGAGAGCATATAGTTGAAACTAAAAAAAAAAAAAAAGTTTATTGTCGATTTGAATGCTGGACATCTGCTAAACACATTTTGATAACACTAAAAGAAAAATCGAATTTTAAACTAAGGATGCACAAGTGCCGTAACAGTCAACCCTGTCTCCGCATGCCAACGCGCCCTCTTGATTTCACATGTGCGCATTGCTTGCGGTAGGCTAAACTCAGCATTTTTCCGCGCAGTCCGAGCGCGGTCTTCTCAAGAAATACGGATTCTAATTCAGCCTCTCTCTAAAATATTGATAGCCTACAGCATATTAATTGAGATGTATGTAACTTTGAAAAACAATAGTACGCATATCCTACTATAAACTATAATAATCTGTAAGTGGATGAGAAATCCACTTCCATTTCCGTGTGGCAAAATACATCTTAAAAGTGTGAAAAATAGAAGCATAAGTTTTTGTTTGTAAACTTAATTTCAAATCTATGACTTTTCAAGTTTGTAAACATCAATGTCTTACCAGTAAATGAGCGATAGTCCATCAAAACGCTCCAGTTCTTTTCCTAAGGGATTCAGATAGGACATTGCATCCGCAACCAAAGAAGTGCTGAAAAACCTCAGTTCCAACGATACGTTTCGGAAGTGACGGAATTATCCAGAGTAATTTCTCATTGCCATTACTCAGTGTTTCATGTCATGTCAGTGATGAGCCGCGTCCCTCGCGGAGTAACGGAAATGTCAGCGCTCGTTCAACATCAAATCAGTAGCACTGCAGTGGCAAGGCGGGAGAGAGACACTCCGTTACCACCGGTTCCCTAATCTGGCGGACACGTGTTTTTATGCTGACCAGGCCGACTGTTAAACAATATCTGAATCTTGCCTCCTTGCGTAGTCACATCATTTTGACTTCTCACAGCAGAGCTCCATGCGCAGACACTGGCAAAGGGATGCCGCGTCTGCAAAAGAGATGTGAGTGGATGACCGCCTAAAGTTCGTCTAATGCAGTTTATCAGTGACAGAGTCTGGGTCAGGTAGGCTATATGTGTAACGCGCTACGTCAAAAATCCATCTGCCGTTCAGATTAAGATGGGATGAGTAGTTGCTACCTTAAGGTTTAAGATGCACACTTTTGAGCTTTCTAGGCTATGAAGTGGTTTTCGTTAACGGACTATGTTAGAATAAGGTATAACCAGTATACAATAACAGTTCGGTCAAGAGTTACTGTGGAAAGTTTAGCCCTCCAAAAAATAACAGCATTTCATTGAATTTTCTTAGGTTTACACAACACCCAAATGTCACCATGAACACATAGCTATAGCCTACTTCAAAATGGTTGCAGTTTGACCAGAAAGAACCCCTGTTTGCAAATCGAGGCGGAATCCTGGAAAGGGCAATCGAGATAGGCTATAGATATTCATAAATGTTTATTAATAAATATTTACTTTTGGTGTTTTGTAACGGCATTGATTTAAGTAGCCTACGCTATAACTGTAACAACATGACATTTAGGCAACATTACACATAGAAAAACATGCATTGTATACAATGCTTTACATGAATTTCACAATGTATTGAGAATGAACTGAGGGTACCCTAAAAACACAATTCTGACCCACTCCTTTACAGGAAGAAATTGCATCAGTTTTACTTGGTCAGCTCTCATCCAGTCACCAGGTAGATGCCAAAGTAACCTTTACTCTTGTGGCAACTGTAAAACCTTCCCTCCATATGTTCCCTGTCTACCTCTTCTGCATACGCAAGACTGAACATATTGTGTCCTCAATGCCAGGTTGTAGGGTATTCTCCAACCTACCTGGAGCCAAGCCAGTAGAGACACCTTGTTTAAGCTGAAGCTGTAAAACCTGTGTGTCCATTAGTCGCTGTCCAAAAATATATTCACAGGTCATTCAGTGTTTCCTAAACTCTTCTAAACAATGTATTGTCTGTTGACAGAATATACTTCCTTCTCCAGTTTTCATTGTTCTATTTTAAGATGCTCTGCTCATAATTCCTAGTAAATCACATGCAAAACAAATTGCAAAATTGAATTTATCTTTGTCATTATTACATTTACCTGTGCTCGTTAAATGATGGGAACACTTGTTGACCTCATCACATGAGTAAAGATGTCTGAGGATCTAGGCAGCGTATCATAATCTTATTCATTAAAAGACTAAATTGATCTGAGATTAACAGCACAGGGGACAGTGCATAACAGAAGAGAGCGCATTTACATTTATCAGACACTAATTGTCCAAAGTGACTTACACATGTCAACTATATTACAAGGGATTACATTGTCCCCGGAGCAACTTGGGGTTAAGTGCCTTGCTCAAGGGCACACAGAATGCTGGAAGCCGGGAATTGAACCCACAACTTTCAGACTGCTGCACGCTAGCCCAGCTCCTTTTACACCATGTGTACTATCACCGCTCCAGAGAGCAGGCTTTCAACCCGCCATCTAAAATGACCGTGTGCTTCGCTGCGCTGCTGTCGGGTTGATCACTTCACACTCCTAGGCGGCAGGCAGTAAGGACTCTGTGTCAGGTCCCTCAGGTGGAGCTCCCTCTGGTGTTTAAAAGGTGTCCCTTCTGTCTGGCACTCCCTATGCTGCGGGAGTGGAGCCAACAGCTACTTATTGCCCTGTTTTTGTTTCACACTCAAGTAGGGGAAGCTCATGACAAGTCATTAGTGAGATCTGGAGTGTGAGAGTGTATGTGTGCGTGTGTCTCTGTCTCTCTCTTTCACTCTGAGTGAATGTGTGTGCATCCGTGTGTGTGTGTGCGTATGTCTTTGTGTGTCCATATGTGTACATGAGTATGTGTGCCTGTGTGTGTGTATTTGTGTGTGAGTATGTGTACATCTGTGTGTGTGTGTGTGTGTGTGTGTGTGTGTGTGTGTGTGTGTGTGTGTGTTCATATGTTTGAATGGCCATATCTTCCTCCATGGAATATATATTATGTGTGAATAAGACTACAGTCACAGCTTACCTGTCTTTTACCTTTTGCCTTTTGTTATCTACACTCCTCAGAAGTGGCCCTCATAAAGAGACCATCCCTTCTCCAGACCTCCACACCCTTTCTCTTTCAAGTCTTTTTTTATTTCTCTTTATGTTAATCTTTCCCTCACTTTCCAGCTGTTATTTTCTTTATCCATATTTCTCTGTATGTCTGTTCTCTCATCCCTCTTTCTTTACCACTCCATGTATTCTCTCTCTTTCTCTGTCTCTCTCTCTCTCTATCCCTCCCCTCTTCCTCTCTGGTGCAGGCAAGCAGTCCTTGATCAGACTGTGTCCTTTCCTGCACCTTGTCGGTGGAAGGGCACACCCAGGTTTCAAAGGCCATTGATGCCAAACAATCGGCCTGCCATATTTGTGTAGCCTGGGAATCCCCATACGAACGCAAATACAATTGCTAATCAGTAATTTTACAGATCGGAGTTTACAGTAATGTACCAATTCAAGTTTACAGTAGTTTCACTGCTAGTTACGCCCCTGCTGGAGGTCGTAAGTCAATGCACCTTTTCCAGACCCTCTCCCAATTGTACAATTATGAAGTTCTGGGTGGGGTGTTTTCAGGCTAATATTTGTCTATCTGAAAGAGAAATCCTTCACACTAAAGCCATGAATTCACATCAAATACACACAAACACATACACACACACTTACACACACACATAAATGTACAGAGAGTGTTAATGAGAACGTCTTCACTGACAACAAATAGGCAGCTTAATTACAGTGGAAAACTCGTCTCTTTCTTATGTAAGACCACAGTTGCATTTTTATCTGCAAATACAGGGGCTTGTGGCTCTTCTACATCCACACTCTCGTCTCAGGGAATAATATGAGGCTGCATCTTGTGAGAGCCACAAAGAGAAGTATGGCACCTCTTATAATAGTCTCACCGAATGTCGCGTAGGATTAGAAAATTATGCTGAGGCTGGGAGAATATTCTCAATACTGTAATGCACTTCAGACAGAGAGAAGGGAGAGAGAAGAGGGGGGTAGGGAGGGAGATTTGGCAGAAAAAAAGAAGGGACATGGAGTCATAAAAACTGAGCGGCAGGGACAGAAGGAGAAGTGACAGCGCACAGGAAGCAGGTCTTTAGTCAGTTATTATGTGTGTGTGTGTGTGAGAGAGTGTGTGTGTGTAAATGACTCTCGAGTCAGTCATTATGTGGTCTGGGTCAGGAACTTAGGCTCTCTCTGCTCCCTTCTCTCTGCTCCAAATATACTATATGAGAAACTTGTCGTAGAGCGTCTAAAGGTGATGATACATGTCACAGGATTTTAAGCAATGTTGCCGGCATATCACTGCACCAGTTCCTAAAATTCTGATTGGATGATCAAACAAGAAGTTGCCTGCTGATTATGTAAATTCTTCAGGTAAAAAAATGTTGGCCTAATATTAATAAGAAAGTATCCACTGTCATATCATCAGTCTAATATGCAAATATGGATCTATAATTTGTACACATCCACCCACACAGACAAGACTCTCTCTCACACACACACACACACACACACACGCACACTCAGAGGTAGGAAACCCAACCTTAGAAAATAAAATGTCAGACCCTCTAATGGTTCTACCTGCAGCTTAAACAGGTTAGATTACTACTTACTTAGTTCAGAAAAGTTGAGTTAATTATAATCAGCTGATTTAGTGAATGGATGGAAAAGATACTTGGTAGGTCTTTTACTTGCCATGTTTCTCATCTCTTCACACACACACACACACACATTCCACCACAAGACACAAACAGTCAGCACAGTAAAGTACAGGGCAGTGGAGTGACTTGTAATTTTAACTTGATGTAAGTAGTTAGTTTAGTATCACTATGCACTACAGTTGTAATATCAAAGAGCACGCCAAGAAAACAAAAAGACATAAGAGTATTTGTCTTGTCACTTCGCACTTAGCATCTGTTTTGATAAATGAATTCTTTGTCAAAGGAGACTTTTGATGGCCTGTGGGCGTTGCACGGAGATACGTCCCGACCGACTGCATGTCTTAGATATGGAGGCACAGATCCAGCCAAGCAGGTTCCCTAGTTTCTCTCATTCCAAGGGTGGGTGGGACCAGTGACCTACCTGTTCAGGTGACACAGCAGCCACCGCCTCGTCCAGTCAGTGCAGGTGCATATTAGGTTGAGTTAGGTGTATATTAGGTGGGTTTCATTAATTTCTAGTCGACTATTAAAACTTGGTGTGATAGGCATCGCATCAGTCAAATAGTCATGGGAAAAAATGGCTAAAGGGTAAATGGGCTAGACATTCCTATTTATTTATGGAAGTAGTGATACCTGTTCCACAGTAGCATGTAAGTTGTGTACATGTGTAAGCTACTAAAGTACAATAAGAGCATGTCTGCTGTGGATAAGCATCTAAAGCTGATACACCCACTGCCTACCTCTAGCACTAGCAGCAATGTTAGCACCAGCACCGTACTGATAGTGACTCTACTAGTTGAAAAACCTGTCAACTAGAAAAAAAATCAGCAGTCTTGAAACCCCCAGTGCATACCCAGCTGTAAACAACAACAGTCAACTACGCTATAGGTACCCATGCCAATGTCACCCACACTATAGGTACCTATACCAAAGTCACCCACACCATGTTCATCCACACGGTCACTCTCAACATAGTCACCCACTCTCTGAGCAAGAGCCCCATAGTTACTCTTATCTCTGAGTAAGAGCCCCATAGTTACCCTTCTCTCTGAGCAAGAGCCCCATAGTTACCCTTCTCTCTGAATAAGAACCACATAGTTACCCCTCTCTTTTAACAAAAAGCCCAGTTACCACTCTCTATGAACAAGAACCCCTCTCACCCATAGGTAAGAGGCCCAAAGCCAAGAGGCACACTGGCCCCACAAAATATTTATTTTATTTTCGCATTTTAAAAAGGCAACGTTTCGATCCACACAGGATCTGGCACATACCTGACAAGTTTTGGATGTGCGCACTCACTATTTTCTTTTTCCGAAAGAGCTCCATTGGTCACCCAGTGACCTGTCCCATTGGCACCCACACCAGAGGCATTACCCAACAAACCCTGCAGAAGCATAGCACTCATACCAGTGACATCAGTCTGCCAAGAGAAATTAAAACATGGCTGACAGCAACTGGAGGGGGCTTTAGCACAGCATTGCAGCGAGGTGGGGTGTGGGGAGTATTGCTTGGGCTGATGGCTGCTGATATGGAGCCTTTGTTTGTTTGATTACTTTATGATGTGTGTGTGGGGGTGTGTGAAGGGGTGAGTGGGGGTGAGGGTGGAGGATTTGCAGCCATGGCTTGTGTCCTGCTGTGCTAGGTTGGCCACGGTTGGGACATCGCAGGATTGCGGCAACACAGCAGTTTCTGTGTCAGAGGGGGGCTTTGGGTCCGGCTGAGCCTTGGGTCAGTTCTCTTTGTCCCAGATCTCAGGGCAGATCCGGGGAGCTGGTCAGCACCGCTCCACTCCATCTCTTTCTCTCTCTCTCTCTCTCTCTCTCTCTCTACCACTCTCTCTCTATCCCCCCCCTCTCTCTCTTTGGGCCGGTTCCCACTCTGCAGGGCGGTGGGCCTGAAAACACTGTCTTTCCGCAGGGACAGGGTCATCCATTGACCCCTTGACAACCCCTCTGAAACACAAAGCTGTGTGTGTGTGTGTGGGGGTGGGAGATAGAGAGAGAGAGAGAGAGAGTTTGAGTTTGTGTTTGCAGGCTAGAGAACGCACAGAAAATGCCATCCAGCCAGCAGAGCTTGAAGAAGTTATTCAACAATGGCACTGTGTGAGTGCGAGAACTGCCCTACAGTTCTCATTATTCCTATGTTCTTAGTTGAGCAAGCTGTTTCAAATGAGCAAATCACCAGCTGACCCAGTGGAATAGTGCAGCCATGGCAACAGAGAGCCCACACCCTCCCTGCTCCACACAGGCACACACTCTATGGGTCAGCTCTGCGCAGTGGTGAACTGACATGGGTAAAGATAATATTTAACAGCCTAGTACTCCACTTACTAGAGCTTCAACAGTTATCATAAGGAGTCTTTCCTTAGCCTTGTGTTATTTTCAACCATTACTAGAGCTTCAACAGTCATGGCAAGTCATCCACCGAACAACTAATTAATGATAATAACAATAACTTTTTATATTGCCTTTCAGGAAACCCAGGGTTACCTAACAAAATGAGGGGTAGGGGAGGTGGGTTAAAGGCTAAAAGCCTCAGTGAACAGGTATGTTTTTTTTGGGGTCCTTTTTGAACATGCCCAAAGAGGGGGCATTCCATCGAGTGGATGGCGTTACATCGAGTGGAGTGGATGTAGATGTTCCATCAAGTGGATGGATTAATAACTGATAAACAAATGCATGGTATTCACGGCACAAACTACTAGATAAATGAATGCATTGCATTATTGGAATGGCAAGGCAAGTGTCCATTAAAAACACCTCTCAGGTCAAAGACACAGTGGAAAGTGACAAGTGTGATCTGAGGAGTGTGTCCTACTCGTAACCAAAGAATGAACCCACTCAGATTTCTGGACGGCTCACATTTTTTACGTTTTTTTTTTTCTCAGGCATTCCTCAGATTCAGTGTATGTGACTTTGGACACACCCTGGCTGGCGTAAGAATAAATGCCTGTGCTCATGTGGTCTTTGGGAGGTGACACTGCTGTCACTAAGAGATTGGTTCACACAAACACCCAAACAAAACAGAAAAATTCTCTAGAATTTAAACAATTTGTTTGAAAAAAGACTTTGGTCGTGCTGATAAGGCATGTGGAAATAATGTATTGTTTACACTAAAAAGTGACAGATGTCACTTGTGTGCTCTTGAGCCCATTTTGAAAACATTATTAGACCTAATTTTCCTTGGAATTTGTTATGTATGCAATTCAGGTGATCCCGCATCAAAGGGGACGCCTTAACTACTGAGAATGTCTCCAGAAACCATCGTATCAAGCGGAATGTGTCTGCTGGCATACCTGTCGCAGAGCTTTGGGACAGAGCCACACCTGGACATGGTTCATTCATGCTGCAGAAAGGTGAGTGGTTTAAAGATGGTCCCCACCCCTCTGTCTTTCATGGAGCGCATGCATGCGACACCACCCTGAGGAGGAATGCCAGGGCCGCGGAGGTGAGGTGCTGAGGTTTGGCTCGGCAGGTATCCCTGGCAAACAGGTGTGTGGTGTATGTGTCGTGCACACAAGCACGCCAGTCACACTTCACTTGGATTGTTCTCTTTAGACTATCTACTGAGTCTTGGATTATCATCAAACTATCTGATAACTGTCACACTGTTATCTAAAATGTATGGTTAAGGCTAGGGGAGGGATTTAAGTTGATGTTCAGTCATTTTTCAACAGCAATATTGCATACTAAACTTATCTCAACAGGATGATACAGTCTCAATTGGCAGACTATCAAAGTAAAGTGTCGACAGGCTGTCAACCTGACTGACTGCATGACTACTTGAGAGAGTGGGTGTGTTTGTGTGTGAGAGAGAGAGAGGGCAGACACACCCAAAGAACCAGCCTCTCCCGTGGGAGGAATGTACTCAGTACAAACACACACACTTTTTCTCTCATGTCTCACTACTCTCTCTTGCGCATGTGTGCTTTCTCTATCTTTTACTTATCTCTCTGTCTGTCTCTCTCTCTATATGTCACTCTCACACACATTTACTAACAAATTCACATTCACACACACATAGATATAATCAAACAACTACAGACACTCTAGCAGTGTCCTGGACCCTGAGCATCAGTGATGCCAGTAACACGTTACTAAGTAACGCGTTAGTCTATTTTGACCACTTTTTTCGGTAACGAGTAATCTAATTACAAACCAGTAATCAGATTAAAGTTACTTATCTAAGTCACTGTGCGTTACTATTTTTGTCATTTTCCTTAGTAAAAAGATATATTCTTTGCTTTCTTCTTGTCTCGGGGATTAACGTCATGTAGGCTATGCCAACCTTTTCAGCATGAGGACAACTCACGTATAAAACCACGCAGCGACACAAACGTAAACAATGGAGGGAGGAGAGAGATGCACATTTTATCTATACAGCTTTGTTAGCGGCGGTCATAAAATGATTGTCAAAGTTTTTTTTATTTTTTTTTTCCTTTTTTTTTTTTCCGTCATCTACTTCCTGAATTTTTGGTCAACGATACCGGGACACCGAAACACCGGTGCACATGAAATTTGGTGGGTATGTAGCCCCACTAGACTTTTACGGAAAAATTTCGTTTCGTCCCCGGGGGCCACTCCCCCCCATGCTGGGCCCCCCGAACCGCAAAAAAAGCAGTTTTTCCTAAATAACTATCTTCAGTTACAGTTTTTCTCGATTGCTTTTACCTGCAACAAGTTGTAGTGTTTGAAGGCAAGATTTGCTTTTGCTGCATGTTTTAAGTGTTTTGAGAGAGTAACAGCCTTTTGCAAGCAAAATGTGTCATTTTGTCCAGAGTGCTTTTGTTCAGACACGGGTGTTAACTGTTTTGAGAGCTGACACAGGTATCAAAACGATTGAGAAAAACTGTAAGATGTTCAGAACTGCACCAAATGTTATGTGTATGATTGACCTGGCATTCTCTGGGGGTATGCCAAGTTTCGTAGAATTTCATCCATGGGGGGTCTAAAAAATGTAGGTTATGTGTACATTTAGTGACTGTACACTCATTGGCCTGTAGATGGCGGTGCACACATATACACATGCACACACACACAGGTACGCACATACTATCGGTATTAGAAC
This sequence comes from Alosa sapidissima, assembly GCF_018492685.1. Classification (NCBI taxonomy): domain Eukaryota; kingdom Metazoa; phylum Chordata; class Actinopteri; order Clupeiformes; family Clupeidae; genus Alosa; species Alosa sapidissima. The sequence continues at coordinate 6,087,839 of NC_055959.1, read as the reverse complement.
TGCCGATACATAATTACAAATTCAGTAGGATTAAAAGAAAGCCAAATATTCATCATCATCATCATGGCTGCATTTCCAGTATTGGCGATAAGTAGTCGTTTGTCCACTAGATGGCGCATCGTTGCAGTGAAACGTAATTTTGTTGGAAGTTAAAAGTGGGTTGGAAAAACAATGGACGCTTCCTACAAGGACTGTAGTTTACCGCAGAGAACGTCTAATAAGGATAGGACGATGTTCACATGAAATGTAATTCCCATTTCTTCTTGAAGCCGAAATAAATCTGAGGAAGTTTATCGGACATGCTTGGTTTTTACTGCAGGTACGTTAATCTTATAATATCAATAAGGACCTAGGTACAATAATGTTACCGTTAGTGTTGGTTGAGTGATGGAGGCCAATTTGATTGCATTTGTAGAAAACTATAAATGCGGTTATACCAAGCAAATTGATAGCAGCACTGTAATTGTATCTTTCGACTGTCATTTGTTGCACGTGCTACAAAAATCATTCTGTGCAATGGAAGATTTACCAACGTTACACCGGACTGATACAGTTTTGCCTATACATGCGTGAGACTGAGGGGCTGTGCACATGAGGTTTTGTTAACGGTTACGCCTTGCATGTACACGACGCCGGCAGTTTAGGAGACTGAAACCGATAGCTTTTGAAACCGGCTTCCGAAGTGGGAACTTTTGAAACCGCCGGCTAACTTTCGCCATGTAGACGCCTGTAGGTGCGAAGCCGGCAACTTTCAGCCACGGCACTCGACCTGACATGTTGCTTATCAAAACAAACCAAACCATTTATTAATCATATTAAAATGTTTTTCTTTCCCGTCATGATTTATGTGCACAATGTAGCCTATCAGCTTTTAGTGGCTAAGTTAGAAGCACACGTTAGCTTAACTTAGTGCATGTTAGTGTTTTCTCCAGTGGTGCTCAGACCTAATGCAATGCGTAGGCAAAGCATTTGAAATTTCACATAGCAGTCACATACCTTGAAAATGAACATTATTAGTTTAACAGTTGAATTGAAAACCGAATTGTCTGTAGTCTCCTTATTTCATGCGACTGCTTAACCAGAGCACTTATTAGACATTCTCTGGCTTAACAAACTGTTTCAACAATGTTTTCTTCTACGCGATTCACGCGAAATTATCGTGAAGCTTCTGCACAGCGGCGCCATCGACTGGTCTGGCATATGCACTACAGCACATTTAGCCGGTTACACCTCTGTGTACACGCGAGGTTTTTTCTTGCCGGAGTCGTTAAAGGTGTGAAATCGTGTAAACGGCCTCTGAGACGCCTGTTTATTTGTTTGAAGTGCGTGCAGGGTGTGAGAGGGGAATCGATGTGCTTTGATTCCAGCTTGGTAGTTGTAGTCTGTGAGATTAAAAAGCACGTGTGTGTGAAGTATCCAAACAATGACACCTTCTTCTCATGGCTGCTTTAGCAACACACTTAAGCTACTGTGTAGTGGGTCCCATTTAGAAGTGGCTTCCTTGACTCATGGAGCTGCGTGAATGTTATTACAACTTTTCGCACGATATGGCAGTTTAAGTCCGCTTGATACTGTAAGGCATAAGCCATTGGTTTCCAAAGGAGATTTTATTTGTGTCGCCAGCATAGCCTATTGACAATTTATGTTGTAAATAGGCCTACCTTAGGCCTACCTGTAGTTTAGGGAAGCTAACAGCTTTCTATTAGGATCTAGTTTGTTAGTTACAGTTTTGTCATAACTCTCTGATGCATTTTTGCATTTAGAATAGCCAGAGCGTGGATGTCTCAATCGGAAAATTAGACAATATCGGGCGCCTATGGACTAGGCTGGGTGAACCCAACCTGATCTGCCCGCTATTTATTTTTTGATTTTTTAAAAGATTGAGCTTGGTCTGGTGAAAGCCAGACAAGCCATATACCTCAGTTACACAATGCAAGGGAACATGAATCAGCCTATATTTGCACGAACAACAACGGACAACAGCTCTTCAACTTTGGCCCGTTAAAATGTGTAGGCCTATGCACAATCTAGCGACGCATTTCATCTAGGCCCATTTGGACATGTCAGTTATTTGCACCACTGGTTAGATGTAAAACAGCATTTCGTTTCAGACTACTGTTACTTAATTTGTGCATTGACAATAAAGTATCACATGAACTAAAAATGACTAAAATCTTATGCAGAAGAAGAAACATTCACAAAAAATCCATCTATCTAAAAATGACCTTTGTTTTTGATAGCTGTTGAAAACGGCATGGAACTGACAGAGATGTTTTTGTTTATTAATAAATAAATACATAAATAAATAAATATATTATGCTGATACCTTTTGCTTTTCCCAAATACAATGTAGCCTACTAGGGATGGCACGGTTTTTGAAAAATGCTCCGAACCGTGCGGCTGGCATGTCACGGTTCGGAGTGTGTGTTCGTCGTACGGTCCTACGGTTCAGGCTAGTTATGGCATGCGCAATTGATTCCCATGTGACAATGTGTTTCCCTTTCGCGCAAGAGTAGGAGTATAGTTTTGAGTGCTGCGCGCGACTGGAGTCTTTAGAAATGGCAAGTGCGAGAGACAAAGACTGCCGGGAGTTGCAGGATGCGCCAGCCTCTTATAGGTCTGGTATGTGGGAACATTTCGGATTTGAGGTTACCTATGATGATAGAGGAGTTAAGACGACAGAAAAGACTGCGACTGTGTGCAAACATTGTGCAACACGTGTTCAGTATGCTCTTGGCAACACTTCGAACATGCTAGGTCATATGAAAAGACGTCACCCCAATGTGTCTGTAGACAATTTAAGGAAGAAAGAGCCGCAGGCTACCCAACAACTTCTGTCCTCAGCATTTAAGCAGCCTCTCAGTGATAACTCGGCCAGGGCAATGGCCATAACGAAAGCAATCGGGATGTTTATTGCAAAAGATATGATGCCATATAGTGTGATTGAGGGTGAAGGATTTCGTCAGTTGATGAAAATACTCGAGCCCCGCTACAACATTCCCTCCCGCCGACACTTCGGCACCGCTGTAGTTCCAAAACTATACGACGAGACACGAGAAAAACTTGTCAAAGAATTGTCCGACACGGCCCACGTAGCTCTCACCACCGATGGATTGCATTTATTGATAGCCACTAGCCAGCATGTTTTTTAATATTTAAAATATTACAGTGGCACTTTTACTTTAGATAAGAACTTTATGTTTCCAAATACTGCACTTTAATTTAAGAATTTAATTTAAGCTGCAAGAGTTACACTTTCTTTCTTTGTGTGCCAAAAAGGGGCATACGTTCCTGCAGATGGCAATAGTACACATTCTGCCTTTTATGCCAAATAAATGAAAAGATTGTTGAAATTATCAATGTCTTCCCTCTTGCTGTATCAAAATCTCAACTGTAGCTTAACGTTTCCTCAGACAATAATGTGCTTTATGTGAAGTCAAATTCAGTTTGTGCATTATTACATGATAACTATTCTTTAAATAGGCCTAGCCTAATTGTGGATGATTAAGCTATATGCTGAAATATGTTGCTGGAGTGTGAAAGATTAAAAGAAAAAATAACAACAAGAACCGTACCGAACCGAAAACCGTGATACGAACCGAACCGTAGATTTTGTGAACCGTGCCACCCCTATAGCCTACAGGTGTAAGTGACCTTTCATCAATCCAGTTGCAATGGATGAACTGTGATGAACTGCCCTACTTGTGATTGTTCAGAGATTTTAAAGGTTTTATAACAATGCTACAACTTCTTTGGCTATTCTACAATCTATTCACCTTTTCAGCGCCAGTAGGCTACTTTCTGTGCAGCCGCACACACACACACACACAGGCATGCCAAACAAGAATACACAAAAGTTTCAAGAGTGGGGGATGGAGTAAAAGATGGAGACAAATTGATTAGTGTGATTTATTTTACGCGGAAAGGATGTACAGGGCTGAGCGGCGGTCATATTTTGTACCGCTATGCGGTACATCTAGTTTTGAGTTTGTGTCAGCTAAACATGACAACATTAAGGTACATTGTACATTCTGTGCTGGCGACAAAGTGCTGTCTAGCTAGACATCCCAAGCAAATTACCTACATAAAATCTCCCGGAACCTAGAGCGAACAAGAGCACGCAAGCCAGACCGGACGCGTGTGCATCTGAGTTAAACGCGCACACAACGGAGAGGGAGAGAGAGAGGAGTGGTGCGTGTGTGCCTGCAAGCGCATCCAAGACAGAGAGCATGGTCTGTTTTGCTAAATCAACCAATCAGTTTTCAGTGTAGGTGGGCTTAGCTTATATCTCTTTTCTCCCGAACTTAATTAATCAGTTCAGTTAGTGTATCTAGGAACAGGAGCGTCATGGCAGAGTCAGTGCCCCTCAAAAAGGAACATTTAAGACCCATTTCACATCAGACTACAAAAAGTGTACCCAATTGTCTCATAAGAGTAAAACATAATGATAGTCTTGCACACTGCACTGTTTGTAACAGTGACTTTAGCATTGCTCACGGCGGGTTAAATGATTGCAAAAGACTTGTTGAGGTGAGTTTAACAAGTGTAATTTCATTTGCATATTACTCAGGCCTATACTAGATGGCTAGTTGCCAAGGCTACATGAAAAGGCCAAACTACAAAATCTACATATTTTACTATCACAATTTATATCAATAGGCCTTCCTTATTTGGTGTACTGACTAGACATTATTGAACAAATATCTGAATTTCAGTATCTAAGTAGGTTAGGTTGGGATGTCTGCTATATGTCTGCTGGGATGGGCACTCTGGACTTGTAACCGGAGGGTTGCCGGTTCGAGCCCCGACCAGTGGGCCGCGGCTGAAGTGCCCTTGAGCAAGGCACCTAACCACTCACTGCTCCCCGAGCGCTGCTGTTGTAGCAGGCAGCTCACTGCGCTGGGATTAGTGTGTGCTTCACCTCACTGTGTGCTGTGTTTCACTATTTCACCGATTGGGTTAAATGCAGAGACCAAATTTCCCTCACAGGATCAAAAAAGTGTATATATATACATTGTTGGCATTACTGTTAAAATGCACTTCCATAGTGAGTATTGGCCGAACCGGTTTTTATTTTTATGTTGAGGCGGTGGGGGTGTTGTTGGCAGCTGCTGAAAGTAACTTGTAATCTAACTTAGTTACTTTTAAAATCAAGTAATCAGTAAAGTAACTAAGTTACTTTTTAAAGGAGTAATCAGTAATCGGTAATCAGATTACTTTTTCAAGGTAACTGTGGCAACACTGCTGAGCATAGAGCCGTAAACGGGACCTTTTGCCCGAATTCTGCAATCCCTCTTTCTGTCATAATCAGGTCTGGTATGCTTTACTTTCTTCCACTGACTGTAGGGCTTGTGAAGAGAATAACACAAGCTTTGTGTATTATATATTTGTAAAATTAACACATCATCCTTATCTAATTCCTCATTCCAGTGAGTGGCGTATCATCAGTCAATTGATCATGTGCCTATTTTTGGCATATTAAGAGCCTTAGTCAGACACCTCCATCTACAAAAAAATGTCACTTTATCAGACTGCAGAATGTGGCAACACTGGTCAAAAAGGAAATCAATGTAGGCATTCCTTACACTGGGTCCCGATACTCCACTTCTCACCTATTTGCATGATTAGATTTGTAAACTTCATAGATTTATAGACTATAGTTGCGTAATACAGCACATTATGCAAATTTAGACTTTAAATGGTAAGCAGAAACAGAAAACACTTTTATTTAACTTTCACATCCATTACTTAGACAGTAAAAAGACATATAACACATTCCACGTCTTGGCACATTTACTACAGTTCTGGAAAGCAGAGATTGCCATTTGGCAATGCGGTTAATTTTTAAACCTCTGAAATGAATGTGGCAATTTTTTTTCTCCAGTGACCTCTATTGCCATTTTGTCAAATAAGTTTATTTGTCGGTATGTCAGGGTGTGGTGGGTGAAAAATCAAAGTTAATTTATTGATTACTAATGACTGCTATTAAATGGCATGTTTACTCATTTGGCAGTAACTTCAACTCAGCCATAAAAGACTGTATATCATACAAAACACAGTGCTGAAGAGTATTTCAGTGCTCCTCAATATCAACCTTATTTTTTTGAGGAAACTAAGCTTTTCTGGGTCTAAACAGATATGACTGGAGGATTCGTGATACATAAAAGGAACATTCAGACTCAGCATGGTTATTTATATTGTCAGCAGAGGATGCATGTACCCTCTCTCTCTGTCATGCAAACACACACACACATGCTGACACACACTCCATCTCTCTCTATCTCTCTCTCTCTCTCTCTATCTTACACACACACACACACACTTTGTCTCTCTCTCTCTCACACTCATACACAGATGCATTTCAAACACCCTTGACATTCATACATGCATGCTGACACACACATAGAAAGATTTTAGTTGTTTTTTACAATTTTCTCTGTCACTCATGTTTACCCCACCCACTCATGTTTCACCCCCCCCCCCCCCCCCCACCCCACACACACACACACACCTCCCTCCATACAGCAGATCTGATGATATATTTGGGCTGTGAGTGAAGACAGATATTTGCAGGGCCTCTAGGCAGTGGCTTGGTGTCTCAGGTATGAGCATGTTATAGGATCCAGAGCTCTGTTTTCCCCTGTGGGTTCATATGTGGTGGTGCAGCAGCCCAGAGGCTTTGTAATGACTATTTTCTGCATCAGAAAAATCTCTCAGAGGATCAGGTGGTAGTTACATGGGGCAGCTGTGGCCTACTGGTTCGGGCTTGTAACCGAAGGTTTGCTGGTTCGATCCCCGACCAGTAGGAAAAATGTGAAGGGGAAGTGGTTGAGCACTGCTCTCCCATGCCCACATCCACACCTGAAGTGCCCTTGAGCAAGGCACCTGACCCCTCACTGCTCCCAGAGCCCTGCTGTAGCAGGCAGCTCACTTCTCTGGGTTAATGTGTATTTTAGTATATTTAGGATATTCTTTATCTTCTACTGTCCTTATTGCTTAGTTGTGTTTTTATATTATATACTTTTAATTACTTTTTCTGCTGTTAGTGAATGTGTGTGTGTTGTCTGTATGCTACTGAGACCTTGAATTTCGCCTGGGGATCAATAAAGTATCTGTCTATCTATATCTATCTACATATGTCCATGCAAGTGGCCATACAGTGAAAGAATGTTGCATGATATTTGTTATACTTCAATGCAGGGAACATGGTCTGTCTGTAAAACACATGACATCAATCTTTAAAGAGACATGCATGTGTTTGCATCACATGACTTAAATGTGAAAATATCAAATGTGAAAAATATCAACCACTGAAACTGCCTTGAAGTTGATAGCTGTTAGCTGACAAATACTTATAGATCTGTTTCTGAAACAAAAAAAAATCACTGTGACTGATTTCTAATCATTTGTTCCTCTTTTGGTTTGGGATAATCCATGCTTGGGGTGTCATTTGACACCTGCTGATTCTGGCCTGCAGACAATGGCAAAAACTGTTTCCAATGGCAAAGACCTTGAGACCAAACCCCTCCAGGAAATAATATGAGGTTTAACTGAACACTCTGCAGTTGCAACAACATACTTATGTGCAGACACACACAAAGTCACTTACACTCACAAGTAACCAGCATTGCAATGAACTGTCATATGGAGGATCCTTTGCAACACAGTTATGACACAAGTTATTACAGTAAATGTTATGTGTGTTTTGGCCTATAGGCCCAGTTACAGCTTCATGCAAAGCCTCTGACAGGTTGAACTTGCCCTGCTAGAGCTGGTCTTTAAACAGCCACACCCTCCACTCAAGGAGAGAGGCGGAGAGCTCACTCTCTTGTTGGAAGATTTGCCGCCTCTAGTACATTACATGACATTACATTTAGCTGATGCTTTTTAACCAAAGCGACTTACAAAAAGGAAAACAATCAAGGTAGAGTGCGATGAGACCTCTGGCAGGTGTCTGCACTGTCCTCTGGCTAGGACTAACAGGAGGAAGGCTACCTTTCCTTTTGAACTTGAATATGCTCCCAGCCCCCTCCCCTCCCTCCTCCTTACCCTGTCTGTCCAGGTGGTAAGTGCTAGAATTAGCATATCTAGTAAAGGTGCCAGTCTCTATGTAAATGCACCTGTCATTACTTGCCAACCTGTCCTTTTCTGCCACTTTTCTGTGCCAGACGTGTTCTCTGGCTGCGTGACCTGGGATGGTTTAGAGGGAATGATTTGATGGGTCATAATCTGCGCCACATATTTTGATAATGGGTCATTGGGGCAAAATAGCATTTGATGATGATGATGCCAGTGCGAAGACCAGCATACAAAACACACAATCTGTCAGAAAAAGAAGACTATTTTTGTGTACAGGTGTATCAACACCTTTGGGAAATAAAACGGTACATAAGAGCATGCTAATGATCATGGTTTATATTAGCAGACAGGTGTTAGTAGCCTACCCCCACCTTATTTACTGTAAATACTGAAATGACATGATACATATATTCATGCCAAATCAAATTAAAGTTTTATTGCATTTTTGATGGCCCCCCATCATTAATTATTACATTGTATAGTAAGTCACATTATATGGCTATAATGACTGTATGTCGTAAATGACCTTCGCACTATTAGTGCGCCATATCCAAACAAGAAGGGCCCACGCCCATTCCACGGAGTGACAGCTTTGTACCACCAAAAGGGGAGGATTCCACATTATATTTAAGCGAAGTTGCAACTGTATCCAATGAGTTGTCTGTGACAGGAAGTGCCACTTGGGAGGTGTCACTTGGAGGACTGACGACACGTATACTCGGACATACCTGTTCTTAGCCAGGTGTTTAGAGAGAAAGGGTAGCCTACTCCACAGAGCAGAGGACGTCAAAGCCCCGTCGTGTTGTGCACCAGGATAGACAGAGCGTGCCCAGTTGAAACAGGTGTTGGAGAAGCCCTTGATATTTAATCAAGATGTTTAAGAAAAAGACCGCCAAAAGCGCTACCATTACGCAGAAAAGGTAAGTGTAAAATGCAAAAAAGTAAACTTTTTTTCTAAGTAAGCTGTGGAAATAAGTGAATAACAGATGAGAACTGTGAGCCCTGAAGAAACGAAGACAGTGGAGGAAGATGAAAGTGAATGAACTTTTCTGAATGTCTACTTCTACTGAAGTTCAACTTTTGTTTCTCATGTGTTGGCGACATTGTTTATAAAGCATGGTACATTTCAAAGCAAGTCGTCTGCTTTTCATCGGTCTCTCGCTTTTCTTTTTTGGAAAACTTTTTCTCTAAAACTCAAGATGTGGTTGTAAGATGGACGTATAAATCGCTACTACAGTAGCCTACGCATCGCATTTTTTAAAAACCAGAAATTTCTTAGTATAGGCTACTTCATGTGTTCTCTGTTGAAGTTTGTATCGCTATGAAGGGTGTGGTGAGGAATGGACTGTCATACGATAAGTAACTTTGGATGTTACGAATTCGTAGGCTACAGAGTTCAATTTTCAGAGAAATAAGTTATATGGCATATAACATATGGCAAAATCCGCAATACTTCTCGGATCAGGGCTGTTTGGCGTTTCTGACCATTTGATAGGCTACTTATCAATCAAGCCTGGAAATGTATTGAATAATTCTAAAGCACTTGTAAGGTTTGTTTAACCTGTGAGATAAGAGAGCACTGGCAATGTTTGCAGTAGGTGTCATAATCTTTTTATGCACACTTAACTCTTAAACAATGTTTCTCACATTAATTTAGTAAAGATGCATGACATCAATACTTATAGCTCTTTGATTAAGGATGTATGTTACCCTTAAGGTACTGACTGTGTAAAAATGTTGGTCACTTCTCTTTAGAATGCATTTGCGATGAAAGCCAACTGGCTGGTTTTGCAGAGTAGGTTTGAACTGGCTCATTCAGCTCCTGTATGAATGCTCATTTAACATTAGATAGTACAAGCTTCATATAAAATGTTAGAAAACCACTAAGCCTCTAAAAAAAATTAAATTAGCATACTGTGCTAAGGAGCGTGTTAAAACACAGGTAGCCTCTCTGTTCCCACAAGGCAAAACTTGGCCAGGCGCCCGTATGATGGTATTGGTCGGACAGGTTCTGTTGCTGGACGATAGTTTAATACCTGGCACCTCATGTAAAGGACTGAGTTGGGTGTGTGTGTGTGTCATGGAATCTGAACAATGTGGATTATCCCCACCCTCCCCATTATAGTCTGCACCCATGTGGCTGTCCTTGTTTGTATTTGTGAACATTTGACATGAAAACATTAAACACCAAGGCTACACACAATAAATCATTCCTCCATCTTGGGTGCTGCTGTGAGCTGTCAACTAATCTATGTTTCGACCAGCTCAGCAGGCAGAGGAAAGGCTGATGACGTTTATGTTCTGTAAAGAGCATCGCTCATTTCATGTCTTACATGACAGACACACACAAAGAATTGACATTCATATATGTTTGAGCTCAGTGTGTTGTCACCAAAGGAATAATTTCTGTAGTAGTAAATCCAGTCGTTTAAGAGTGACTGTCATGCCAGTTGATCTGGGATTTTAAATGAATGCCCAAGACTTTGTTAATGTGTTACAACCTGGATAGGTGTGTCTTATCTGTGAGGGCACTCTCCCCCTTGAGCAAAGCATCCCTTACTTGGTGAAGGGGATTAGACAAACTTTGGACCTCTGTTTCCCAATAGAAATAGATATGTTTGTACATTCATCACCAGTTATCTATGATGATGGCAAACACAGCACGCGGGTTTAGGTAATTGGATTGGAATGATCAGAATGTTCATCCCGAAACTAATCCCGAGGTGTGTTAACCTACCCTCAGACTAGTGTTTCCCGCAGGCATGTTGTTGCCTCCCTTGCATTCATTTTCTGTGTTTTCCCTCAGACTGATTATAACTCTAATACGTGTTTGGGATCTGGTGAAATTACATCATTGAAACCATGTGTGTGAGGGGAAGGGTCCCATGCCTCGGACATATTTCTGCATTTAGGTCATCAACAACACTGCACACTGCCTGTGGTCATTGAGAGTGTGCTCTCGTGGATGTGCTCTTTTGAAGGGCAGATCACTCAGTGTGTGTGTGTGTGGTCTTTCCAAACTAACAATCATCAACAGCAAAGATGTGTGAATTTATTATTTATTTTTTATTATGTATAATTGGTTTACATTTCCATTCACAGATAATGTTATTATCAACTCCAGCTCTTGAATATCTCAGTATGGATAAATAGTGCTTTCTTTGTGCTGTCTGTGGTTTTTGCTAAGCCATAACCATGTCTTTAAGCCTGGTAGGTTTACTTAATGAGCCGGACTTGAAAACCAGCAATGCACTTCTTATATAATAGTAGTAGAAAACCGGTCCAACCTGTTGGGAACCCACATTGAAATTTTGCTGGCAGTGCCCTCAACTGTCTCAGTGTTACCCAAGGTCCAAGGACCACATCTTGGCTCCTCATTGTGGTTCTCTACCCAAACCATATGGATGGTGGATAAGGACTAGTATTGACTTGGCTCTGCTGCAGTGCACTCTGACTCACTATGCTGCTCTGTCCCACATAAGTGAAAGCAGGACTACACTGGTGGGAATGAAGGAAGAGCCACGGAATGAGAGTGGCTGACTCATAGGTGGGAGCATGTGCCAGTACTGCCGTGTGGGATTGTTCTGGTGAACTTTAATAGCTGCTTGGGATGATGGTGGATCATGCATGTTAGCTCTTGTCCGCAATTCTAGCTAAAGACAGCATGACACGACATCAGATTAATGTTCACATCAATGTTGTGCAAGAGTGTGTGTGTGTGTGTGTGTGTGAGACTGTGTGTGTGTGTGTGTGTATGCGTGCTTGTGAGTCTGTATATGTCTCTGTGTGTAGGTGTATGTGTATATGTGTGTGTGTGTGCATGTATTTGTGCATGCACGTGTGTGGACGTGTGTGCATGAAGGTCTGTGTGTGCGTCTGTGTTTTATTGTGTGTGTGCGTGGGTGGGTGGATGTGTACAAACATTAAGTCATGCTGGTATGTCCATATTTGCATGTCAGACTGTAGTACTATAATTTCCTCTTTCAATGTGGTTATCATCTGGCTGGGCTTAAGTCATTTGTAGCCCTGTGCACTGACTCATACTCTGTTGTTTATGCCACAGTTGACTACACAAAGTAAAACAGTGGGGTTGATGGGTTGGAATAGCAGCAGGTGTTGTGGCACTACACTCGTGTACACCTTTTCCCCCCTCTTATATTATCCATGTAATAGCAACAGTAATGGCATGTTACTATTACATGTTGAAAAGAAATACTTCAGCATTGCTTTAGATACATGTATATTTGTACAAGCCAACACTGTGTTCATGTCTTTTAATATCAGTCATGATTTAAGATTTGAATATCAGCCAGAATATTAGAGCCACATACTAAATCTTCAAATGTTTGATGCTTAAAATGCACAGAATATATTGTGATCCCTTTTGTGTCAAACATAACACATCCTCACATTGTCTTATGTGATTTTTGATTGTAGTTTTGAATGGTATCTTGAAATAAGTATATAATTGGCATAATATGTGTTCCTTACAGCAGCACCAAGCCTGCCAGTGAGTTGACATCGCTCATTGAGAAACTTCAGAAGAATGCAGACAAAGTGGAGAAGAACATTCTGGAAACTGAGCAGAACCTTAACCGAGTAAGCATGCATATCTACACAATGAAAAGTTGTACTACTCTGTATACACAAATAATCAGTGCACTGTTTAAGCTGATCCTGTGGGGTGGCCTTTTGCCCCATGCTATATTTATATAAAGAAAAGTGGGGGGGCAAGTGGCTGCACCGTACCACATGTGAGTCTCCTCGCCCGTGGAGACCCAGGTTCGATTCCGACCTGCAGTTATTTCCCGATCCCACCCAGTCTTTTCCTCGTCCCACCTGCCTCCGGACTCTCCCTCCCACCCAAATATACTTTTAAAACAACAATAGAAGAAAAGTGATACTACCCCAATTTACACAAATAATCAGTGCACTGTTTAAACTGTTCCTGTGTGGTGGCTTTCATTTGCCCCATGAAACACTTCACACACTGTAAGTTCAGTGGTAAGTTGGGAACAAATCAGCGCAGTATAAAGTACCTGCAAACTGCCCAATATTTTCTTTGCTGCTTTCGATTCAATGTAAGGACATGTCTGTCTGTGCCGCAGGCACTTTTATATCTCTTTGGATACTTTTCAGTGGAAGCCATGCTTCGTAGGAAACAGGTTGCCAGGATATGTTTTCATGGCTAAAATCTCAATGCGTGCAGATTTCCTTTCACTAGTCTTTGTTTTAGAAACCCTGCACCCAAAAGACCTTTTGAATAAGAAAGTGCCATTGACATGTTTTACTACTATCTATGTCACTTACTTGACAAACAATGTTGATGTGTCCGAAGTGGCCATATAGAAATAACCATACTTTACATACATAATTTACATGAGTTAAATATGAATTAACTTAATTAAATATTAAATAACTTTAATATTAGATATTATGATTACTAATTATTAGTATTAAATAAACACTAAATTAAACATTATTACTGAATAATGAAGACACACACTTAATGAAAGAGATCACACTAATGAGAGATTGAATAAACTGAATATCCCCTGCCCTTTGAGCCATTGTAAGCTTGTGGCATGGCTTGTGGCTTGTGTCACCAGCATAAAGGTGTGTGAATGCCGCAGCAGAAAAGTGAAAATAGAAAAACTGAATGAAAAATGTTAATACCTCTGCAGTAATACAACTATATCATGTAAACTAAATTGATACTTCTTTAGGATGTGGCCAAAATCAACGAGGGCAAGCAGCCACTCTACCAGGAGGACACCAACAAGCGCATCCTGAACTCGCTGGAACTGCTCAAGGCTCTGGACGATGATGCAGCTGCCGCTGTACGCCTTCAACACCCCCAGGCTGAGATGATCGAGCAGGAGTGAGTGTAGTACATTCCTGCAGCTGTGCCACACTGTAGTCTGGTCTGCTATGAGAGAATGTGTTCATACAGGAATTATTATGCAGTTTTTATTTTTTTATTATTATTAAGGACAGCGCTCATCAGTTTAGATTAAGATTTTTTTTTTTTTTAAGTGATTTGATTAGTGGCCTTGTATTTACCATCACAGCCTCAGTTAGTTAAGCAGAACAAGGGAGAGAGACCATACACAATTAGTTGAAATTGATAAATTGCTGAAAAATGCAAAATACTCAGGATCACAGGAACACCAGGCCAAGAAAACCAAATGCAGCAGTAAGTGCAAAGCTCTTTCATGTACAGATATAGATCTTAGTAGGAGCGACACTACTGTATCATCTCTCACCACTGTTTTGTAAAATGTGGCTGTAAGCAAATGAAGGACAGTCGATTGACAGTGGCTACCTTTTTTCCCCCATTTGCCGGAAACAGCATGAAGCAGCTCCGTGACCGCGTCATGAGACTCAGAGAGGACCACGACAAGATCTACCACCAGACGCGAGGAGAGGGTGTGCCTATGGTCAACTGGGGCAATATTGTGGATGAGAAACTGGTCAGTGAGCCTCTTTAGCATACAACAAGCTCACAGGAGCTCATCTCTGTGAAACACAGTGTTTTACATCATGCTGTTTACAGTGCATAAGCATTCACTAATATAACGTCTGGCCCTCCACTTTAAATTGCGTGAGTAATTCCGGGTCACTAACGATCATGTTTTGTCTTGCGGTTTCACAGTCAAATCTTAACAACAAAGGATTCGGACAGGACCTGCCCTCCATTGAGAAAGATGTGGAGGAGCACAACATCTTTCAGAGCGAGGTCGAGGCCCTGGCACCTTACGTCACTGAAAGCGATGATAAGGTGAGATGGCTCTACAGAATGAAAGCTTTTAACTACTTTAATGGATAGTGATCTTCATGTTAATAATTACTTACAGTTCTTACATTGTAGAAAACAATGCCCCCCCCCCCCCCCCAAAGCAGAGCATTTAGCTTTATATGATCTCTTATAGTCTCTCTCTACCTCTTCCTTCCTTTCGCATAACAGGATTATGTGGGAGGACTCCAGATGAAGTACAATAAACTGCTGGTAAGAAAAACCGATCTCCCTCTCTGCTTATGTGCTCCTTCTGTAGCATATTGCACAGCAGTAGCTCAGGAGTTCCTCAAGTCACTATGGATTTACATTTACATTGGTAAATATAGTAGGTGGTGTTAAGTGATAAAACAATGCTGTAACAGGCTACTTAATAAGATGGGGAATCCTTGGGAATTCTACTATCTTCTACTACCTTTTACTACCTTGTAAAGAAACTAGAGTATGAGTACCTACCAAAGATATTATTTGCTCTTCTGAGTCACACTGAAATCAGTTAAGATGTCATCTGAGAAAGCCTCTTCCAAGTTATCCTGTGCAATTTGACAATGGTTTTGACAAGACAGTCATATAGAAAACCGTATTTTTGCATTGGTAAGTTCAGATTCTATACGGTTATGAAGGGCAATATAATGTACTCAGTCACAGGTATATTGGGCTTTATTTCAAGTGAACAAAATGTTCACGTGAATACTGCTGAATGCTGAGCATTATTGACCCAGTGTCACCCCCACCCCCACCACCCCCCCACCTCTCCAGGCCAACTCCACTGCCCGGCAGAAGCACCTGCTTTCCCTGCGTGACTACATGCAGCGCTGCACCAACGAGCTCTACTGGATGGACCAGCAGGCCGAGGAGAGAATCGGCTACGACTGGAGTGACACCAACCTGGACTACCCTGCCCGCAAGAGGCAGTATGAGGTACAAGGATATATAATTAACGTTAAATAACATTTGAGATGACCATAAAAAGGTTATGTTTATGAGGTTTTGTTTATGAGTTTGTGATCTGATGAATTCAGGGTTAGATAAATATTATGTTTTGCAAAAGATTATTGAATTGGTAGTTAGTGTAATGTACAAGCCAGCATGCAGTCAATTGGGTAGCATTACAAAACAAACAACAACGAGTGAATCTGAACATTCTTAGATTAGAGTAATAACAAAGGGACCCTAAGGTATCCTTGCCCTAACATATGTTATAATGTAATAATATGAACTTAGAACTTCATCGGCAAGTGCCTGGAGAGCAAGGAGGCCACCATCACTAAACTGAATGATGACGGGGAGAAACTCATCGCTCAGCAACATCCAGCAAAGAACGTCATTGAGGTACAGTTGTATACATTTGTAGTAATAGTGTTAATTAACTATTTGCAGCTCTAGTGCATGGTTCATTGTGTTTGAGGCTAAAATTGCTCCCTCTCTCAGGCTCATATGGAGGCTGTCCACGCTGACTGGAAGGAGTACCTCAACCTGCTCATCTGTGAGGAGAACCACCTGAAGCACATGGATGAGTACCACAAGGTAAGCACAGCAGTGGATGTCTGTGCTGCTGTCGGTCTGTTTGAGTACACTGGTGTGGCTATTGCATGAGATTGTTGTTGTAATTCATTTGTAATGAAGAGGAGTCATACTTTTGGAACTCTTACCTGCTGGTTATAATAGTCGTGTTATTCAATAGCTACGCCTGGTATGTGTGTGAGAGATCTCCTTAAGACTTTATCTTCCTGCTGAGGGAGTTTTTTTCATGACTTGACACTGAGAAGAAATGTCTTTAGAAGTCTCTGAATGACAATAGGCATTCATATACAGTAGGGTTTCCTTGGGGCTCTCTGATGAGTATGTGACTCTGTGGCTATTTTTCTGCTGAGTTTCTACTTGGCTGCAATTAGTGGCAATGTCAAATTACAATGCCCTCTCCCTCTCCGCCCCCAGTTCCAGAAAGAGGCGAGAGACACCCAGGACTTGTTGAAAAGGCTGGATACCGACATCAACCAAAAATACAACCCTGAATTCAAGGACATGTTCCAGATGGAAGGGCTTATCAGTGACTTGGATGTGAGCCCTTTTCCACGTTCAAGTCTCACACAGAATATATATTTAGCATAGCACCATTTGCCAATTATGTCTTTTCCCCTACATGACTTGTTTTAACTTTCACATATATGCATATGTATTTGTATATGTACAGTATGTATGTGTGTATATATACATATATACCTATATATTTACATTTACATTTAGCAGACACTTTTATTCAAAGCATATGTGTATATCTCTGTGTTTGATTGTTTGTTTGTGTCTATGTGTATGAGTAGGACCAGGCGAAGGCCTTGGATCACTTTGATGATCGCATGAAAGCCCTCCAGAGGCGGAGTCTGCAGGTGCTGCCTCTCAAGTACCGCCGTGAGCCTCCGTCCAAGCTCCTCCCCGTTGAGGCTCTGTGTGAATTTGACTCCGAAAAGGTACTGCAGAAGCCTTAATTTACCATTTTCACACACACACACACACACACACACACACACACACACACACACACACACACACACATACACACACACACACACACACACACACACACACACACACACACACACACACACACACAACTAGGGAACAGGTTAGTTTCCCCACCCTGTCTGTAATCACTCTTTATCTCACACCCATCAACACACATACACACACCCATGCACACATAAGCATGTAGACATGCAACTACACACACAGAAACATGTAGTACACACAGACACAAACACATTTAATATGTATGCAGACAAACCCATTTATATTTGCTAAGGGCTCCTTCTGAAAAATGTGTGGCATTTTGTAAGCAAGCACTATTGAATGTGTCAAATTTCCCCCTGACATCTCTTAAAAGTACTCAAACTTTCTTTTACCATTCTAATGTATTTAAATCCCTGTGAAATACCAACTGTGCTTCCGTGGAGCATCTTATTTTTAAAACCCCTACTGGAGATTATCCCCGGGAGCAGTGGATTTTTGGGGATGGATTTCAGGGATCTGCAGAGTGTTTTTAGGCATTTCCAAGGTTTAACTATCCAAGCAGGTCACGAACTAAGAAGCAACCATCTCTCTTGCTCATCTGCCTCGCCTTTTGTGTGTGTGTGTGTGTGTGTGTGTGTGTGTGTGTGTGTGCGTGTGTGTGTGATGCGCAGGGCCAGATTGCGCGCGACGAGAGGTACACCCTGCTCAGGAACAACGGGAATAAGTGGGATGTGAAGGACCAGTCTGGCCACACGCTGACAGCTCCCGGAGCCTGCTTCTTTATACCCCCTACTGACCCAGAATCTGTCACCATCGCCGACAAGTGAGTTTCCTGGTCAGCGCACTCGGTAGATAACACACACACACAGGCTGTGTCTTTGTCAGCAAGTCATATGTTGCGGTATGCTGCTGCTTTTCTATTCCTTTCTTGAAGGTCATTAAATGGACTTGTTTGCGTTTGTGTCACTTTTAGCCTCCTCAACCAGCAGGCGAACATCAAGAAGAAGGTGGCCACCAGCAAGGGCACTCTGCAAACCCGACTGGGTGAGCTGAGGAAGGAGAGTCCAGCAGTACGTGGTGAGTGTGCAGATGTGAAGAGAGAAACAGAGACTCCAAAATGACAGACATTTGTGCTGGTATGGCATTTGTCAAGGGGTGTCAAGGTGATGATACATGGGGCAACTTTTGGAGCTGTGTTGCTGGGCAACCACATAACCAGTTCCATTTATTCTGATTGGATGATCATGCTGATTTGCCAACTGATAATTAAACTTCTCCGGAAAAGAATATATTTCTGGCATATTTCTGGAGTGAAAGGTGTTTGCTCAAATCCTTTTTCTCACTGTGGCTAAAACTGAACTAAGTCTAAAGAGTAACACAGGAACTGATCCAATCTATGATTAACATGTGATCACAGATAAGGAAGAACAGCAATGTCGCCAGCTGATGGCCGGGCTGGACAAGGTGGTCAATGATCTGGACAAGCAAGAGAAGGCCATCAATGCTCGAGTGCGCCCCCCTCTGGAACAAACCCGTCCACTGCAGGACAGTGCAGACCGACTTCAGGAGATGAGGGTCTGTTTTACTTGATTTTCATCATGAATTTGTTGCAGTGTGATATCCACCAATGGGGTTTAAAATTTGTTCTAATATGTGCAATGCGGTGATTGTATCAGAGGACTAAGTTAGATTTAAATTTACAGTTGTATTTACTAACAGCTTGTTGTATCATTTACAGGATATTACAAATGCTGTCAGGAAAATTGAGCCTGAGAAGGTCTCCAAGACCAAAGCGGCAGAGTCCTTCCTGCACTCCAACCCTAAGTGTGCCAGTGCCCCACTGCTTTACTCAAAGGTGGACGAGGCTGATAAGAAATACAACAAAGTAGACCTTCTGCTCAAGCTCTCTGATGAGAAGTACGTGTAACTTACATAACAGATATAATGTATATTGTAAAATTAAATATATTTATAGCATATAATTTTAGGTTGATTAACATAACCCTAGGTCTTTAATAACAGAGTGAAGTGTTTGACTGTGGGAATCGCCTTGGGTGGGACCAACTATGGAAGCTCCAGTAACAGACAGGTCAAACTTTGCCTGGGCTTTGTCAGGTTGCCCGTTTCATCTTCCTATGGACAGAGTGTGGTGGACAGTTTTTGGCCACATGGCCCTGGGTTAGCTGCTCTTGCACACCGACTAGGCGATTCATTTAGCTGGGCAAGGAGATATGGGTGGAGGCATATATTGTGCGGCAGTTTGCATTTATTCATTTAGCAGATGCTTTTATCCAAAGCGATTTACATATGTCAGTTATATTACAAGGGCCATTGTCCTCAAAGCAACTCAGGGTTAAGTGCCTTTCTCAAGGGCACAACGGTGGAAGACGAGTACTGAACCCACAACTTTTCAGGATACTGCATGCTAGCCCAGCTCCTTAGCCACTATACGCTGACACCGCCCACCGGTTTGGGTCTAGGGCTCTGATTAGCCCCAGCTCACCTATTCCCTGGATACCTATTCCCTACTCTTTAAGGAACTGTACCAGTAGCACCAAACCTCCGTCATGCAGGCAGGGACTTGTGTGGTGTCATTGGAGCTTCTGTAGTTAGTCACACCCAAGGCAATTCCCATAGTGAAACACCAAACAAAGTAAAGAATAAAGAATATTATAACAACATACATATGTATACTGTGACAACAACTTGAACAACTTTTACCTTACCATACCATCTCTGTTCAGATAAGTGAAGAGAGTTTGTGCAATTCTATTTTCCTCTTTTTATCAAAACATTTTCATTCATTGCAATTGTCTGTTTCAGGCTTCAGAACTCCAACCGCCTGGAGAACTCTCTTCAGAAAGGAAAGAACCTTCTCTCCACCTATGAAAACAAGTTGGCCAGAGAGGAGGTTGCACCTGCAGACTCCAGCTCTCTGGACAGAACCCTGCGTGAGCTAGCTGTAAGTCTCCAAGACATTGTGATCTCTCTCTGTAAATCCAAAACAGTACAAGGCTTTTGGTACATTACAACACTAGAATAGAATATTAAAAACACGCTGGAAGTAAGATCTGAGAGTTCAGTTAAAGAAGTCAGAAATTCAAGGCAGATATGAGAAGTATGATGTTTTAAAAGTTAATATCCCCAAGACACTAGGCTACTATATAATGTCACCAGGTTTATGACAATTGTGTCTTCTGTGTTGTAATCTGCACAGGATATGGGATCAGAACTAAAAGCCAAGAAAGGGGTTGTCACAGAGGCCGAGGAAAACCTCAGAGCTGCCAGGAACAGCTGTGACAACATGGCCGCTAAGCTCCAGGAGCACTGCCCTGATATCGAGAGGCAGGAGCAAGAGGTCAACAAGCTCAACAAGCGCTATGACAACCTGAACAGACAGATTGACTCCAGGTGAGTGGAGTTTTGTGTGTGACACAGATTTTATATCATATAGAACAAAGCTACAAATACTAGATGTCCTAGATGTTTGGCTTATGTTTAGAGAGAATAACAGACTGTGTATGTAGAGAGAAAATTATTAGATAGATTTCTCTAGATGTGCTGTGTGTGATATGTGATGACCCTGTGTCCCTTCAGGCCTTCTTCTGTCAGTGCACGGGCAGGGCTGGGCCTGGTTGGGCTAATGCCCTCATTGATTACACCTATGGTTAGGGTGGGGCTATATTAGGGGTTTCCTATCTCTCTCATTAGGCACTTTTCTTCCTTCTTGCAGGCCCTCACTTTGAATCTCTCACACTTGCACTTTGCTCTCTCCCCTCATTTGTATCTCTATACCTCTCTTTCTCTTTCTTTGTCTATAGGCCTTCTTCACTAGCTTCTCACGTACTGACCCTCTTTGCATCCATACATCCATACACGCACACCACCACTCCCATTAATTTGCCCCTAGACATTTTGCTATTGGTAACCTTGTGCTTTACTTTAATAAATTAATATATTTGGTTTGAACCTTGTTGTCCGTGTCCCTCTTTATGTTACGGCCTGGGAATGAGCTGGCCGTAACATAAATGATATTTTGGTGTGATATAATTTATAATGATTTCAAATTACATATATGTTCTTTGGATGTTTGAAAAATTAGTATCAGAGATGGCCATATTGCGTTTGCATTCTGTTTTGTGATGTGTTTTTTCGAAAAAGTAGTACCAGACATTTCGTTTTGACACTGACATTTTGACATGGTGACAAGGTTTCAGGCTTTCATGATCTGGTTTATTTGCTTTTAGGTCACAGAGCCTGCAGAAAGGTAAAATGGCATATAACAACTACCGCAATGATTATGACAGTCTCAATAACTGGCTGTCAAGGGTGCCAAACTATGAGCCACGTGACACTGATGATAAGGCTCAAATAGATTCCAAGCTGAAAAACCAAAGGGTGAGTAGTGAATGGAGAAGTCTAGTAGCTTAACTCACTCAAAATCATGATATTAGACTCGATCAGTCGCGGACAGGAATGATGATTGAGAAATTTGAAAATGCTTCTTTTCACAGAACCTGCTTTCTGATATAACAAGGAAGGAGTCTGATCTCAACAATGTCTCTAAAAATGCACAGCTTTATCAGCAAGCAGTGAAGGTAAGCCATCCCTGATATTTAAAGAATTGTATCATATTTCTTGTGTTGTATAGGCTAGTGCAATGCCTGTACAAAGGGTGCCCACAGGCACACAACACCATCGGTCACCATGTTGTTGAGGTGAATATCCACTAAAATTGCCTGCATGCACACAGTGTCCAGAGGCGGTCATCGTTTTATTAAGGTCAAGAGCCGCAAAATGTTGTCATGTCATTTAACAACATAGCATTTTCCATTCAAATAACTCGATACTTGATACTGCCCTCTCTTGGGTAGTCAATGAAGGCACTTACCTAGAATGAAGATGGTTGGATGAACAGTTCGAACGATATTTTAAGAAGAAGAAACACACACTCAGACAGAGAGACTGACTTGACTTGTCAGACTTCTAATGTGTTTCCCTATGTTTGTTTCTCTGACGTTCACTCTCACACTCTCCTTTTGTGTTTAGGACTACGAGAATGAAAGTGAGAAGTTCAAATCCATTCTTGACCTTGAGGATGGTCTTGTTCCTCAGACCTACAAGAGAAGCAGACTTGAGTCCCCTGCACAAAGAGTGAAAGGAGAGGTATTTAGCCAAAACCCCTTAAACGAGATGTCCGAGTTTTCACATAGATTTCCGTTTCTTGAGGTCAGCAAGTACTGTCAGATCTACGTGAAAATTCGCCGGATTTCTCATTTAACCACTGTCCTTGTGACAACATAAAATGCTATTTCTGTTTCTGGAAATTATCTTGCTGCCCTGTGCTGCCTTTGGACAAATGCAATTTTATGAATACTCTTCTTTTCATTTTTCTGTTAACAGGAAGCTGCTATTGACTCCAAATTTACTGAAGTGCATGCAATAAACAAGCAGAGGTTGCAGAATCTTGAGTTTACTCAGAGTCTCCTGAATCAGGTAACATATAACTGAATACTCACTCAGTGTAATATGCAATGAAACTTAATACACTGGATCCTTATATCTACACTGTTTATCACTATTACAGCAACCGGAGGTTCCAATCATCACACAATCTGTCCAGACTGTGAATGCTTCAGCCCCAGGACAAGAACCTTGGAGAGTCAAGAAGCAGCTGGATGAGGAAACTCAGCGACGTGAGCAACTTGAGAGAGAGATCCAGACTATCCAGAGCGACATCTATGTTCTCGAGGGCCAGAAGCCTCAGGACACCATTGTGAAGAAGGAACTCATCAAGAAGTTGCCAGACCCACAGCTGGACGAAGACATCCACAAGGTCCAGCAGAGGCTGTCCGATGAGCGCAGGACCACTCGCCTCCTGGAAAGCGAGTTGGACACCCTCCGTCTGAAACTACGCGGCCTGGAGACAGAGGTGAAGGAAGGCGCGCAGCAGTACACTGTCAAAGAGGTTCTTCGCATTGAGAGGGACCGCGGGCAGGAAGAGGAGGTGAGGAAGGTGAAGGAGGAACTGGAGGAGCTGAGGAGGCAGAGGACTTTCAAAGACAACGAAATCATTCAGATCAAGAAGCAGGTCAACATCCTATCAGAAGAGAAGAACAAGGAGCAAGAAATCATCACCGAAGAAGAGGTGATCAAGGTGCAAAATGACCCCCGGCTCGAGAGTGAATACAGAGATCTCTTAACGAGGAAGCAAAAGGAAATTGATGGAAGAGCTCAACTGGAGGATGAGCTCAAGTTCTTACAGGAGAAGCTGAAGAGGCTTGAGAAGGAAAAGGCCATGGCTGAGGAGAAGATCTCCATCAGAGAAGTCCTGAAAGTTGAAAAAGACATGGCCTTGGAAAGGGAGGTGGATAATCTCAGAAATCAGTATGAAGACGAGAGGGCTAAACATAGGTCATCTCAGAGGGAGAAAGTTGATCTTGAAAGGAAAATCTCAAGTCTTGAGACCGAGAAGTCAAAGGTCATCATCCAAGAGAAGATGAAGGAGATTGTCCGGCCTGACCCCAAAGCAGAGGCTGAGGTTGGCACGCTCCGTATGGAACTGGTGGAGCAGCAGAGGAGATACAAAGATACCGAGCTCCAACTGAAAACTCTGCAGGATGAGCTCACCATGCTGAGAAATAGGGGCCCTCAGGTTGAGGTCAGAGAAATGATCAAAGAAGTCATCAAATACAAGACAGATCCTGAAACTGAGAGAGAGCTGGAAAGACTACGTAATGAGATAGTGGATAAAACTCACGTGATAGAGAGGTCCGAGGTAGAAATCCTCAGAACTAACAATGACATTATGAGATGGAAAGATACCAAACCCCAGGTGCAGACCAAAGAAGTGATCAAAGAGATTCTTCAGTACCGTGAGGATCCCCAAACCAAGGAGGAGATTGAGACCCTGAAGAGAAAACTCGCTGAGGAACAGAAGAAACGTCTAGACCTGGAACAACAGAGATCAAAGAATGAGGAAAAGATCCGTATTAAGAAGATGGACCTTTCTCAAGTGAGAGAAAAAATTGTCCAACAGGAAGTTGTTAAGGTCGAAGAGGACCAGCTCCTGAGGTCAGAGTGTGATGACTTTGTCAAGACCATCAGCAATGAGCAGAGACAGAAGGAGAGTCTGAAAGATGAGCTTGCAAGGCTTCAGCGGCAGAAGGCAGACCTGGATCTTCAGCTTGAAGAGATTGAACGTGAGCGCAGAGCTCGACGAGACGCAGAGCTGGAAATCCAGCGCTTGAGAATTCGTCTTAATGAACTGGAGATCAGAGACAAAGAAAACCGTGAAAAGGTGACGGTGAAACAGAAGGTGGTGCTACAGCAAGATCCTCAGCAAGAAAAGGAACACTCCATTCTCAGGTTGCAGGTTGAAGAGGAGCGACACAAACGCACAATGCTGGAAAGAGAGCTTAATGTCTTGTTGGAACAACAGTCATCACTTGAAAAGATGGAGGTGAAAGAAAGAGTGGTGCGCTCTGAAAAGATCCAGGTCGAGAAAGATCCCGAGGCGGAAGTGGAAATTGAGAGACTCAAGAAAAGTCTTGAAGATGAGAACAAACGCCGACGCGAGCTTGACCAGGAAATCAATGAGCTCAACTCTAGGCTGCAAACAATGGAGTTCACAAACACAAAGTCGACCAAAGAGCTTGATTACATCCGCGACGAAAGCAACAGATTGCAGCAGGAGAACCAGCGCCTCACAAACGAAATCAGGAAGCTTCAGTCAGAGATTCAGATTACCAGCAAAGAGACCAAACACATCACAGAGTCCATGCCGTTGGAGAATGGCAAAAACCTTGAGCTGCGTCTCACGTCACTTCAGAAAGAGCTCTCGGACCTCAGACGCATAACAACAGATAAAGATGTGGAGATCGAGAAACTCCAGAAGAGCTTGTCTGCGATGAGAGTGAAGAGGGAACAGCGGGAAAGCCACCTGAGACGGTCCATCGTCGTCATCGATCCAGACACGGGCAAAGAGATGAGGCCAGAGGAGGCTTACAAACTCGGACTGATTGACTGGAAAATGTTTGTCAACCTGCAGAGCCAGGAGTGCGATTGGGAGGAAATCACAGTCAAGGGTCCAAGCGGGGAGTCTTCAGTTCTGCATGACAGGAAGTCTGGCAAGAAGTTCTCGATCGAAGAGGCCCTGAAGGCCGGGCACATTACAAATCGTCAGTTACAGCAGTACCTAAACAAAGAGATAAGCATCCAGGAGTTTGGTGTGATGGTGTCGGGCAAAAAGTAAACAAATTCCAAAAAAATATTCATCTGTCTTTCTAAATATATAAATCATATTTCCATGTTTTCAGAATACTTTCAAGAATACTACTTCTCTGTAGTTTTCAGTTTAACACTGAAAAAATGTTTTTCAGCCATTGTGATATTTTCTTCTCACAACACAAAACTGTGTTTATTTATAAATACTCACCTTTTGCACAACTTGGTTGTGCCATGCTGTAGGGCTGTATGGTGAACTTCTCTATGGTCATATCTAAAATGCACACATATGTTGGAGAAAGCGGTTCTGAATGTATGCAAACATGGTGTGCTCTTAACTGGGTTCAGGATATATTGGTGTTATAACTCACTATTCTGAATTCTCTGCCCTTAGTTCTCTTTTACACTGTACTTGTACGCTGTACACTGTCCTAAATAAAATGAAAATGTATCTGAAAATGGTGTTGTGTGTGATGACTGTATGTGCTATGCAATACCAATATCTGGCAGTAAGTTAACAAGATGCAGGCAGAGACTGTATAAGGGATGAAGGTAGGCTACAATAACAGAGATAAGAATTTGAAGAGTGTGGTTCCAAAACCTTATATCCACCATTTTGTTTTCCAAGAAATTTCAGAAGAACTGTAATTGGGTATTGTTATTTGATTTATTTTTACTCAATCAAACAGCAACTGCAATTTGATTGATATTACCTGAAATGCACAATTAAATAGCCTGACTTTTTAATGTTTTTAAAAACGTAGATACAGTAGGCTATAGCGTTTTGGAACCAAACTTTTCATATGTAGGCCCACAAGGATGGCACCAACAAGATTTTAGGTGGCTTGTTCAGCTGCTTTACATTTCTTGGGATCGTTTAAGCTATGTTCATATGTGTTTATATAAGCTATGTTCTTCCAAATTGTCTTCAATTGTCATCACTGATGTACACAATCAGGAAAAGTCTACTGATTTCCACAGGAGAAACTGAAAAATCATATTGCAATGGAATCATAGGATTATGATGATGTTATAAATTAATTAAATGAAATTGCTTTGGACAAAAGCGTCTGCCAAATCCCATGACCATGAATCAATAGTATAGTAGGCATACTTTCAAGCCTATATAATAAATGTAAAAGTAAAACAATCATGAATACCTTTGTTCCTTGACATTCAAATAGGCTAAGCCAGTTTTGTTTTAAGTATAGGCAGTGTTACTTGTAAATAGGCTGCTCAGCAGATATCCATACTAGATCCACAAAGCGGTACAAAATATGACCGCTGCTCAGTCCTGCATTCTCTTTTCAGCATAAATGAAATGCTTGTCTATTTGTCTCCATCATCTACTCCATCCCATACTCTTACAACTTTTGTGTATGTAAATTAGTGTGTGCATAGTGTGTGTTTGTTTTTGTGTGTGTCCATATGTGAACGTGTGAAGGGGGGTGAACAGCCTGACCAGGTGCTTGGCCTTGACAGTGCAGGCTAATTTTAACCTGCTGGTTTTAATGTCATGTCATAATATAAAATAATTTATCTGTCAATTAAATTTGTCTAGGCCAACGCCTATGGATTCTCATGTGAGGGTTTACTCGAGGCGTGAATGTCTGCCATACCAGTGTTCTATGTAGGCCTATACGGTTGTGATAGGTCTTTTTGATTGTTATCTGACATTGTACATTTCACCAAAACATGTTCCTCATTTAGGCTAATTTAAAAACACAGCATGAACCTAGTACGAGAGTGAGTAGACTGTATGCTTTCCAATACTGTATCAAATATTTTGTAAATTCAAGTGCGCCGTTGTTTGTATCCGCTTGGGGTCACACCTCATGTGATCTTTAAGTGGGTGTGTTCTTACCCTGGATTCAGTGCGACGTTTTCAGTACATTTTAAGATGGCGACGGTGCATCTGAGAATCGGGGATTTGGTATGGTAAGATATGCCCTTTCAAAGTGTTAGAATTAAAAATGTACATTATAATTAAAATGTCGCATTGAAAACTAGATTAAGATAAGGCCCTTGAAGGTTTTGGATCGAAATAGTCTCGTTAGGAGTAAAGAAAAGCTGACATATTACTTCACGAGTCAACCCAAACAAATGCAGTCAGCGCTTCCAGATAGGCATAACGTTAGCCGAATTGCTAACCAACTGGTTTGCCTGCTATTTTGGTCGTTAGCTGTGTTAGCTAGCTGTGTGCTTTCCATAACTTATTTTAAGATTTAATAGTGGCCCACAACTTGCCGCACCCTATGTGGTTTTAAAGTATTTCGTATCTCTTCCTTTTACAAGCATGCACATAACGCTAATGTAAAGAAGACCTTGACACAAATCTATCTAAAAGGTGGCGATTTGCTGTGTTAACGTTATCTCTAAATGCAAATGGAAACGGAAGCTAGCCTTGCTAGGCTGTTACATGGGTGTACAACTTATACAAACTATCCAGTACTTTGTTTTATAAAACATACCAACGTATATGTTGTTGGTACTGTAATGGTTGGAACTATCACGATCGTGTATTGACTGCGAGGAATATGCCCAGTATTTTGTTTGCTGTTATCATCAATGTCGCATCATACTCCTGTCCCTGTGATCTCTTTCAGGGGGAAGCTCGGACGCTATCCGCCTTGGCCAGGAAAGGCAAGTTTCTCCTGACCTATCGATTGCCCATTGTATTTGCCCATTGTTTCGGGATTCTCAGCCCAGCCCCCCCGTCTTTTAAATGCTATTTTTAAATTGGGCATTGGCTATATATCTATACATTTTAAGAATTCCACGCGCTGTTTGCTTGCCTAAGCTTTTTGTGTCTTCCTGCAGATTGTAAGTCCACCAAAGGACTTGAAAAAGCCAAGGGGCAAAAAATGCTTCTTTGTGAAGTTTTTTGGAACTGAAGACCAGTGAGTAGAGTTATCAAGCTCAATCTTTGTTTCATGATTGTCTGTCCTAGGTCTTTATCCAGTTTGTCTTACAATGTTCTCTCTGTCTCCCTCACTGCCAAGTGCCTGGATAAAGGTTGAACAGCTAAAACCTTACCACCCCCACAAAGAAGAGATGATCAAGATAAACAAGGGCAAACGCTTTCAGCAGGCCGTAGATGCGGTGGAGGAGTTTCTAAAGAAGGGCAAAGGGAAAGACCAGGTAACTAGTATTCTCCGGCACGGTCACAACACAGTCTTGAACTCTAGCACTGATTTCAATTAATCCTAGTTTTATTGATGATTATGATGATGATGATGATGATGATTATTATTGAATTATTGACAATGAGATGAAAGCCTGTAATCATGGCAGTTGTAATGATGGATGTTGGGGAGGTGAAGATGACCATCATTGGCCACCCTTACATGCTTCTGTTGTCAGTTCAGCACTGCTCTGGGGTGGTGGTGCGCCTGCATGCTTGCATCCTACCGAAAGCATGCTGCCCTCAACAGAAGCATGGTGATTTATTGTCGCAAGTTGGTTGGTGTGCAAGGTTCACAGTTCACACAGTAACGCAGATGACAAAAAGTCCACAGAATCAAAAGGCCGAAAAGCTCCAGCCAAGCCCATGAAGATCATTGAAGAGGACGACGAAGATCCTTTCAAGGGGGGCTCGTCTGACAAAGTGAGTACATGGGACGCCATGTGCATCGTTTAGGCTGTTGTGCAGACAATGTGGGAGGTGATTGTGGCATGAGTATTGGTGGGGGTGGGACAGGTGGCTCTTGTGTGCATGTATTTAAATAGCAATGGCAGTTTGTCTGAGCTGTACTTTAGAGGCCATTTGTTCAGCACCTGCTGTGGTGTGTTGTGCCTTCCTGTGTGTTTTTCAGTTCCAGCCTGATTGTGTAGGATCCCCTCATACCCGTAACTGTGAACCTGTCCATGTTTTTTGCTGGCGTGTTTCATATATATTTTTATACATACATACATACATATATATATGCATCATGACTTTCAAACTATTGCTGGTGGCCATTTGCAAACAGTTGAATGAAAGTAGACTGGACTCTCCTCCCCTCTATTTCTTTCTTCTGTGGTGTATTTTTATTTTTGTATGGAGATGCCATAAAGCCAGAAGATCCTCCAGGTAAACGTATGTCTCTTTCCCCTTAAGGAGTTAACTGACTCAGACCCAGAGCCATCCTCCGCCCAGCGTCTGGTCGCGGGAACAGTCTCAGGATTCAAGTGGGAGAGCAGTGTAGGTGACACTCACCACAGCTTGCTTTGCCTGCACCTATTGCTGTCTTAACCGCACAAAGAGAAGCAGATCTATGCACTGTATGCTGCTGGGTTTTTTTTTAACATTTTTTTTTTTTAAACTTCAGTAAGCATTACTGGCTTTATGCTGAAATGAAACCCAACTAGTATGATTATGTTCTACTGTAGTTGTGCATAGGTGGTAGATAACCTTCTCCCTTCAGGGAAGATTATTTCACTCCTTTTTACTCCTAGTGTGATCTAGTATGATCTCTTTGGCAAGTTTTATTTATTTGAGCACTCGCTTCAGAAATTTGTCTAATTTCCTCTCCTAAAAAATGTGAGCATCCCTTCTTTTCTCTGCTTTTGCCCCCTATGCATCCCAAGCCCTGGCACACACACACACACACACACACACACACACATATATGCAATCCTTTACTAGGTCAGCCAGTTTCTCTGGAGAATAGTTTCCAATTTAACTTTTTTCCATTGTAGCCAGTAAAGGATGACCCACATTTCCACCACTTTCTACTCAGCCAGTCTGAGAAGGTAAGTGGGAATGGCTTTGCTGGGCTGCAGAATGCTTTTAAAGCCTTTTATTTCTATTTATTGTTTATTTTTGTTAGCGCTATCCTCCCTTTCAGACCTGTTTTGAGGTGTCTTGGACATTGCACGGAATACTCTCTCCTTCCTCCTCTCCTTTCCTAACCTGTTCCCTTCCTTGCAAATTTATCATGGTGATTTTTATTATTTGATTTTTTGACACGTCCACCCAACTTGTGTGTTGTGGCACTCCAAACGAGTCCCCCTGTTTAAACGTACATATAGAAATTCAAGTTTGCGGCTAGAAACAGTCAAATAGTGTGTGTGGCTGGTATGGGACCTCTAAAACTGTGTTCTTGCCTACACATGCATGTTGTGGACTGGATTGATGTGTGTTAAAATAATTAGCAGAACTTGTAAAAAAAAAATGGAATGATGTAAAAAATAAATAAGAAGTGTACTGGTGCTGCCAAAGATACATTCCAACACATGAGTCCTTATTCAAATGACAGTCAAGCTGTCACGTGCATAAACTAAAGATACGTTTTGGTGAGTAGGGTCATTGTATGGATCCACCCATTGCTGAGCTCAGGATCTTGGTCATCAAATGAGCAAAATGAATTTGCTGAGCTATTGAATTATCTTTCTTTAAAGATTTCTTTTGTAAATTTTTTGCACCTTTGCACGACTTTGCACTTTGTCCACCATTTCAATTGGGGCCCGTGCTCACTTAATCTGCTGTGTGTCACTCTCCTCTGGTCACTGCAGCGCCAGTGTCCATACCCCTCCTCTGTCTCTTGTCAGCTTCAGTTTGACTCAGTTGTGCAGATTAAAGTCAGCAAGCTAGGCGTGTCTATTATTTCCCCGTTTGAAGAACTGTAACACTGCCCTTCACGTCACAGAAAGTCCACCATCTTGTCTCGTCTGTGCCCCCCACTGTGTGGTGGGACTCTAACGGCTCCTACACACAGTTCCGTTCCGTCAACGCATGCCAGTGGGTGTTCCCGACGGTTGCTATGCAAATGACTTGAAGTATAACCGTAATTTCATTGGTTGGTGCCGTCCGTCGATTGGCTTGATTGGCCGGTGCCGTCTGTCGGTGCAGCATCTGCAACGGATGACGTGAGCCCATGTAAAGTGAATGGGATGCGTCTCCAGCAACGCACGCAGCTGTGTGTAGGAGCCGTAACTAAACTCTTGGTCTGTTTGCTCTAACTGTAACACAAAGCATATGGTTAGACTGATAACTGGTTTACAGTTCCAAACCCCCCCCCCCTCTCTCCTTTCTTTCTTTCTTTCTTTCTTTCTTTCTTTCCCCCCCCCCCCCCGCCCCAGGCGACTTTACCAGATCAGGCCCATTCTGCCCATGTAACTGAGGATCGCCGTGGCTAGACAACCGTCTAGGCAAATGTCTGTCCTTTTAATGTCACACCAGAGCATTATATTGTTTTTCTTGGCCGTCTCTCCTTGATTGACTAGCTAAATCCAATGCGCAAAGGTAGCTTTGAGAAGAAAACCGTGTTCCAGTCTCACTAAACAATCTGGCAATGCCTCTGATAGAGATGTTGATGCAAGACATCTCGCAGAAACGGTCCATTCGGAGTTTGTTTATTGACCATACTGAAGCTGCCAAAATATGGAGGCCCCGGGTAGCACCGTGTGTGTGTGTGTGTGTGTGTCATCCATGTGGCTGTGTTAAGTCCCTTTCTTAATTCCTAAACCGAAAGCCTTAACAATTTTTTTTCCACCTGTCTCCCTGCAGCCTGCTTCATCCATTGAACCCATCAGCAAACGTCTTAAAATCATCGAGGAGGTGAGCTGCTCAGAGATGGAGCTGCCAGGCAAACAACCGGCAGAATTCAGTGTGACTCAGCAAATGGTGGCCTAATTGGCTGTATAGGTTTTTAATTCCAACCAAATTTTGCCTGTCTTTCCTATCTGCTTGCAGGATACAGGGTCCACCTCTATTCAGGCAGCTGACAGCACCGCACTGAACGGCAGCATCACGCCCACAGATAAAAGGTAATTAAAAAAAGGCCGGGGGGGGCGCGTCTACGGGATAAACGGCAGCAGTTGGATCATGTTATGGTCTCCCATCACATTAGTCTTTTTTTCAGCCTGTTTTGCCCTACTTTAATGTAGGTTGTTGGATTTTATGTGCTTTTGGATGTCAGTTCTAAGATTCTTTTTGATGGACAAGCCCCCCCCCCCCCAGTTTAATTAGGATGAGATGTAATGTGCAATTGAGTTGGTCCTGTACCTGCTGGTCCTGTACAAATGAGCCAGCACATTCAAGTTGAGCATTAATGCAAAAGCAGGCTGTTTTTACTTAACAAGCTTTGCAGCACTTGCCAGTAGGATATGTCTTGAGAGGGAATTATGTAAATAGTCACATTACCATTTTCAGGTTTCTTATTTTGACTTGCAAATCTTTTCATTTGATATGTTTTTGACTGCATCATGCCCCCCCCCCTTCCTTTTAACAGAATAGGTTTCCTTGGTCTGGGGCTTATGGGCAGTGGAGTAGTCTCAAACCTCTTAAAGATGGGGCATGTTGTTACAGTGTGGAACCGCACAGCTGAGAAGGTAAAGTGATCGAATGGAGCAGCAAGTGTGACCCTGTGTGTGTGTAGAGTTGTGTTAAAGGAACGTTCCGGTTTTTAGCACTTTAAGGCCCTTTTCTGGTTTGTTTTGGATGAACTAGAGTGGTGGACACCGACATTTTGACAATTGGTCCTGTCTCGTCTTTTCTGACTCGTTTTGAATTGAACCACTCGGTGAGTTGCACAGTTTTGAAAATGAACGTTAAGGGTTGTTTTAGGACATGTTTGAGTAGCCTACTACAGTATGCCCATTGCCAGCCACCCTGAGAAGTCAAAGGTCAAAACGAGTCAGAAAAGTAGAGACGGGACCAATCGTCAAAATTTCGGTGTCCACCACTCTAGTTCATCCAAAACAAACCAGAAAAGGTCCTTAAAGTGCTAAAAACTGGAATTTTCCTTTAATGTAAACTTCTCATAGTCAGAAACAGCTGGTTTCAATCAGCTTGGTCTTTATGCTGCAATCAATGTTTTACAACTCTGTTTAAACAATGTGGCCAGTAATCGTTTATTGTGAATGTTGAAACCAGTCCTCTGGCAACAAGAACTTAGTTTCCTCCCACGCTGTGGCCAATTATGAGTGTGAATGGTGTTTAAAAAGCAGGGAATGCTAATTATATTTGGGTCATTCTTTGTTGTGTGTGGGAGGGGGGGGGGGGGGTCCTTGTGTTTTTTTTTTTTTTGGCGCAGTCTGCCTTTTTGGCTGATCTTTCTCTGGCTGGATGATGGAGCCTGAAAGAGTTTGACTAAAATGTGTGTGTGTGTGTGTGTGTGTGTCTGTATTCATGTGTGGTCTTTTTGCAGTGTGACCTGTTCATCCAGGAAGGCGCTCGGTTAGGGCGGACGCCAGCAGAGGTTGTGTCCATGTGTGACATCACGTTTTCCTGCGTGTCAGACCCAAAGGCTGCTAGAGATGTAAGTTCTGTCCAAAGCTCTGTTCAAAGCCTTTATCACATGTGGGGATTTGGATTTACCCTCTTGGATTCTGTAGCTTTATAAAAAAAAAAAAAATAGATATATAGATTATATATAGATTGTTTTGTCACGTCAAAAGATTACCACCGGTTCTAGTGGCTTAATATCCCCAGACTATGTGGTCTATGTTCTCATAACTGTGTAAAACAGATTGGAATCTTGGCATGAAGACTTCCATTTTCAGCTATGCTGTACTGTAAAAAAACATAGTGAAGGCTCATGAGGGTGCTGTTACTTTAGCCATTAGGCACCAGTAGCAGCAGATTAATATGACCTTGAAAAGAAAAGTAGGGATTGCTTTTGGTCTGTTCGACAGTTCTTCATCGCTTCATATCACTTCTCTGGTATGTCTTGAATGTACGTTAAGCTGCAGCAGGATGTGAGTCGTCTAGAGCCACATTTTGTGTAAAGGCCTGCTTTTCCATGGTACTTAAGCAGCTCCGTGCATTAAAGTAATAAAATGAACTAGAAAACGCAATTCCAGGGAATTACCAGTGCATGAAAATGCAAAACATATGGTGTGAAATATATTGTTAAAACAGATGATGTGCTAATTGGCAACCAACATGAGGTTTAATATAGTTGAAATGACTGAACTAGGTAGATGAGGTTTAATATAGTTGGAATGACTGAACAGATAGGTGGATAGTGTAAAAGGTTAAATTATTTGCTAGGTAGATGAGGTTTAATATAGTTGGAATGACTGAACTAGGTAGATAAGGTTTAATATAGTTGGAATGACACAACAGTTAAATAGGTGGATAGTTTAAAAGGTTAAATTATTTGCTAGGTAGATGAGGTTTAATATAGCCTGGCCACCTGGCCTAGGATTCTAATTGCTTAACGGCAGTCTTAATAGAGCCATATTATATGCTTAAAGCCTGAGACAGAGTATATAGTTTTAAAAATGTAGATAGTGTAATGGATGTTGATAGACAGAAAGTTGAATGGATGTTGATAGGCAGATTGGTTAATGGATGTTGATGGATAGTTTAATGGGTGGATGAGTGAATGGTTTGAAGAGGATGAATGGATAGAAAGTTGGTTGAAATGTGCCTTATATCCTTATAGAATGGAGAGACACAGAGAGAGTTGGCCTAGTTCAGCAGAAAGCAGTTGATACAGGTGCAATCAGTTGAACTGATTCTTTGATGGGGCCTAGATGAGCAGCTGGAAGTTGATACAGGTGCAAATCAAGTTAATTAGTCCATTGGGATGTCATCAGCCTAATGTTAAGTCTATGGGGAAATTTTGAGTAGTTTTTAATAAATAGTTTAAAAAGTATAAAAGTTACACAGATAAAAAATACATTGCCCAGATGTCCTAAGTAAGACCTACGTAACATAGTTTGAATGAAGTTTCTACGTTAAACGGTAGAGAAGAAGCCTAGGAAGAACAGTACAGTGCATTTTCATGCACTGTAATGACGAGTGGAATTCCGGTTTCCTCTGGCTTTCTTGATCTATTGTCCTTGAGTAGCCTCTTGGAAACTCCCCCCTTTCCCCAGTCTCTTTCCCACTCTCCTACTCTTGTATTACTATTACATGTCTTTATGTCTTAACATATTAATACATTAAATCGTTTGTTGTTTCCCATGTACTCACGTTGTACTCATGTAATATCCCCCGCCTGCCCTCTGTCTCATGCTTTGTGTTGTTGCATCATATCCTGTCCCATTGACGTCTGTCTGTAAGAAATGTGACCTGTGTCTCTCTGTCAGCTGGTGCTGGGCCCTAGTGGGGTGCTGCAGGGGATCAGGCCAGGCAAATGCTACGTGGAGATGTCCACCATAGACCCCGAGACGGTCGCAGAGCTATCACAGGTAACTGTGGACCACTTTGACACCAATGTGTCAGTGAAGTTTGGTGTGTATGTCTGTGTGATTTACATTTTAGGTGCTTCTCTTGTTACTCAGCTTGCATGTCAACCTTAACTTAAATCTTCAATTTTGAAATGAATGGGGAATGAATGAATGAATTGAATTGAGTGAAGTTGTGTGTAGTGAAATGAATGGAGAATGCTGTGGGGTAATGGGTTCTTGATTATGGAAGAGTTGAAATGAAGAATGTTCATACCAGAGGTTAATCTCTCACCTTGTTGTTTTTTTTTTTTTTTGGACTTTGCATTTGTTTTTTTTGTCCAGGTGATCACATCCAGAGGTGGGCGTTTCTTAGAGGCACCAGTATCAGGCAGCCAGCAACTGTCAAACGAGGGCATGCTCGTTATCCTCGCCGCCGGAGACCGCTCGGTCTACGAAGACTGCAGCAGCTGTTTCCAAGCCATGGGCAAAACCTCGTTCTTCTTAGGTACACTCCCCTATACTGTTATTTGGAGTCCCTCCAAACACTGGTCTAGAGCCTGCTTACCTGAGCGGTAAGGTACCTGTAGCCATGGCGATTTCTTTTTTCTGGATTTGTAATGTTTTGTTTTTGATTGGAATGAGAGCTAAATTTGATGCGTCCGGATATTGAACCATGACTTGGTTACTACTAGGCTACTACATGCTGGCCCAGCTCCTTACGGTGCTTACACTCCGTTTTGTTGCGTGCAGTGCCGGAGACTCATCTCGTTCACTTTACATGGGCTTACATCATCTGTTGCCCAACTGAATTGTGGGTCGGTGTGTCGCGTTGCTTCCGTCGAAAAGTTGAGAAAAGTTTGACTTTAGCAACACACCCCTAACCGTCGGGAACACCCACTGGCATGCGGTGATGCAACACAACTGTGTGTAAGCAACGTTAGCCACTACACTGCCCATGCAGTACAGCAGCACTGAGGCAGATGCATACTGTACACTGTTGGCCATGAACATATGGCATGACATTGTGGTAGCTAATGGGGATCTGTCATTGTTCACAGAATGTGCTACAGTATGATGCAAGTGGAGAGACCTGCTTGATCAAATCCAAGTCGCTTTGGATAAAAGTGTTTGCTAAATGAATGAACTATAGTAAATGTAGATGGATGTGTTCTTTTACACAGTATCCAGGCATGCGTTTCTTTTACTGCTATGACATGAGTACTAATACCATCTGGACGGCTGTGGGTTGAGATTTATAAAAGCAAATGTTTGTTTAGGCAGGTGCTGCACAATGTACACACAGCCTGACTGGGAAGGTGAAAGCATTGCCTCAATTTGTTTACAGTTTCATTACAGCTTCATGTAAATGTACAGTTCAGAATCAGAACCTGTAGGTTCAGACATTTAACAGACACTAACTGTGTCACTAACAGACACTAACTGTGTCACATTTAACACACTACTGGCCACACGATCACCCATCGATTCAGTGGAGATACACTGACCGTACAGCTGTTTTCTATTATGACGTATCAAAATCACCCAGAAAAATAGAAGGGGGGCGATTAGAGCGACACGACGGCCGTTGTTCCACTTTCCGCATGCGTTGCCCCATTCACTGCAATAGATTCTATTCAATTTTGCCGGTCGCCAGCCATAAATCACCGTCGCATTGCCGGCCGTGTGTGTAGGCCTTAAAACTCTCAAGTATTTAATTTACCAGAATGTCAACCGCTCGTATAGTACATGTTGTAACAGTGTTGCAGCATTCTAGAATAGCAAGAACCACATTGAGTTGTCATGCATTAGCTCTGGTGGTGTACCCCACGTAAACCCTGTGGACAGCAAATGTTGGATGTCATTGAACAATAATACAAAATTTGCCTAAGAACCAGAGAGACCTTACAGCTATCACTGTTTTTCTTTTGGGAATCCCCATGAGGTTTGTTTCCATTGTTAGTTTAGTGTCCATATGTTACCCTCCAAAACATCAACAAGAATAGAGCAGGCCTTTTCCCCGACCAGTGCAGGACTTCCCAAACACTCATTATTTCATCTGTCATGAGGCATGCACACCTTAGTCATACCTGTAAAGTGTGTTTTAAACAGGTGGAGTTTCAGTGGTCTCAATCAATGGTCTTCCATTCAGTGAGGTCTATAACTCTCATGTTATAAGTGTGTTCCTATGGAGAGTCCCCTATATCAAAGTGAACAAGCTGATTTTGACATGCCAAAGGCCTCTAGATAGGTTTCTGTGTGTGTTTGATGGGTTAGTTGTGATGGCCAACTCGATTGAAGGCAAAACAATGACAGAATATCTATTTTTTTTTTATGTTGATTGTGATGGGGGGGGGGGGGGGGGGATAACTCAAATAACTTTGATAATGTAATCTAATTTTAGTGTTCTGCTGTCTCCTTTTCCACATTCTGTTTGTGTGTGTTGTGGTGAGCAGGTGAGGTGGGCAATGCAGCGAGGATGATGCTCATTCTCAACATGGTCCAAGGAAGCTACATGGCCACCATCGCCGAGGGCCTGACCTTAGCTCAAGCCACCGGCCAATCACAACAGACCTTCCTAGACATCCTCTGCCAGGGACAGATGGCCAGCTCCTTTGTGGACCAGAAATGCCAAAGTATGTTCCTGCAGAAGTCAAATGTGTATGTTCCCTCTTGATAGGTCTGGCCTCTTAAGAGCAAAGATAGTCACTTCTCTCAGTCTGATTGGTATAATCAAAAGCCATACTAGAATTCCTAAACCACATTTTGGTGTGAACCAAACTAGAGAAATTCCTGATTTTATGATGAGCAGACCAGAAGGTCAAGTCCATTTTTATAGCACATTTAAAAGCAACAGCATTGCACCAAAGTGCTTTACATAAACAACAACAACAAAAATAAAATAGTAATAGGCTAAATAAAGAAAATAACAAATGTAAAATATCAAAGAAAGCAACAGATGGCCCTTGTATTAATATTAATGAACATAAAAACAAAAATGAAAGAAAATGGAGTTAAAATAACAGAGAGAGAAAAATTGGGGGAGAGGTGAAGGGGTCAGTGAGTGTAAAAAGCTAGGGAGGAAGAGGTAGGTCTTCAGGTTGGATTTAAAGCTATTGATGGTGGGAAATATTGGGAATAGAATTTGTGCATGTTATGATGGTTTATTCCTTTGCATATAATGAAACACCCCTCCCTTATCCTTTTTCAGATATCCTACAAGGCAACTTCAAGCCTGATTATTACCTGAAACACATTCAGAAAGATCTCAGGCTAGCAATCTCAATGGGTGACTCTGTAAATCACCCCACACCAATGGCAGCGGCTGCTAATGAGGTAAGATGTCCCAACATAGACTCAGGTTTATAAAGAAGACTCCACCATGTGCATAACATTTAAGTTAAAAGCCTACTTTTGGTAAACAAATGAAGTACATTTGAATCAGTGTCATGTATATACTGTATTATAGCTATTAATTAAAAGACAACATTGTCCAGGCCACAGATCCAGTGCCCCTAAGGACCCAAGTTTAAGTGTGGCCTGAAGGATCGGCCTTTAAAGCAGAAATCCAGGGATTTTTTTTTTTCTACATACTGCCTGGCTTCTTTAGCTGTTGGAACTAGAAACTCGAGCTAGTTAAAACCGATTGTTTCTGGGGCTTTTCCGTACCAACAGTAATCCTTGACCTCGAGAACTGGAGATCTATGTGAAAAATTGTCAGATTTCTCCTTTGACGTATAACCCATTCGGTCATGTAGCAAACAGGCATACAGATATTGACACCAAGTATTAAGTGATATCAGATGGGAAACCATAGATAGTATAGATGGCAGAATGTTATCATAGTTTAAAACAGGGGGTCAGGGTTATGAGCAATGGGCCAGTATTTGGAGTGTTCGCTTCAGCCATTTAGCATTTAGTTTTTTTTTTTTTGTTTTTTTTTTTGTTTTCACATCATTCATACAGTGCATCAAAACAAATTCTTATGACATAAGGTTGGATAACAAATATGTCAGTCTTAGCGGGTTCAGACAGATAGTCCATGGTTTGAAAGCATAGCCCTCAAGGATCAAATACTTAGACTGATCGACATCATTCATGGTTTGTGGGTTTAACATTGGAGACTGTTTCCAGCATGTTTTGATTTTAGTAGAACAACAGCATATCACATACCATGCGGTCACTTGACTGGTACTATATACTGTTCTCTAACTATGGGTTGTACAACTATACATTTTGATGGAGTGATATTATGTGGACTTATAAGCTTGTTGATATATTTCTATTCAAATATTACATATTTGCTAGGTTCTGACCATGTGACCCCCCTCCCTTGCAGGTCTACAAAAGAGCAAAGGCGTTGGACCAGTCAGATAATGATATGTCTGCCGTCTACCGGGCCTACATTCACTAGGCTCCCGAAGACAAACTCAAAACGTTGGACCACACTTTTTTTTTTTCTTCTAAACTCCTGTATCTCTTCATTCTGATCTATTTCATTTTTCTATATATTTCTTTTCCAGTTGGTTATGAATTTTACCAGGCTCCGAGTGATCATTTCTTCCCATGTGGTTGTGGGAGCTCTGTTGCAAGCTACTGTGAGCATTGCACTGACTTTGATGTTGCTACCCCTAAAGCTCAGTGTGGGGTAATTCACACGTTTTTCTGATTCTATTCCTTTTTGGTGGAGAAAGAGA
Source organism: Alosa sapidissima (assembly GCF_018492685.1). Lineage (NCBI taxonomy): Eukaryota > Metazoa > Chordata > Actinopteri > Clupeiformes > Clupeidae > Alosa > Alosa sapidissima. The sequence goes on along the minus strand of NC_055959.1, from coordinate 6,047,432 downwards.
ACGATGTTTTTATTTTGATTTGTGTTTTTTTTTTTTTTTTTGGGCTGTAACACAACACACTGCATCTGTCTGACGCAAAATTTTGTTTTTCTTTTATTTATCATTCGTAGCACCACATTTTAAAAAGATATCTATATTTAATACCAAGTATATTATTTGCAACGAATGTTCAGAATTCCGTAGATTATTAAGGTGTTGGGTTTTTTGTTGGTTGTGGCCTGGGGAAAAAAGCACCAAGAAAATGCTCCTGCATTGCCTTAATAACAGAGCCCAAAAAATGACAGATATATTTATTTATTTTATTGCTGAGGATTCCAGTCCTTTCTTTGGTGTGTTTTGCCCATTTAATGTTTTTGCATCACAGTTTTGAAGAGGACAAATAAGGGTAGGTGGATGGGCGATTTCCAATGCCTTATAACAAAGTAATGTACTTTAAGATGCAGTAACACAAAAACCTGAGTGGATTTATCAGTCTAACAATAAATCAAAAGCCTATCTGTTCTGTCAATAGCGTGTGTATCTATGAAGCAAGCAAAATCAATTAACCTGATTAAGTTGACCTGTAAGTGACATTGCGACCAAGAAGTTAAAGCCAGTGTAAAGTTCTTTGAGGTTGAGGAACTGTGTTTGGACGTTGGTAATGCACAGCAGTGGTGCGTGTCTGTTTACTACAGAATTAATTTTGGGCAACTCGATAGGCTAATGTGAGCATGCATGTTTTTGTTTTTACAATTTTAAGCTGATGAATTCTATACGTCAGTCATAAGTAAGGTTTGTTTTCCAATTTTAATGACCGAGTCAGACATGCATAGATGAATGCATACTTTTGCCTTAACTGTTTCTTTATTGACTTTTGTTTGTTTGTTTGTTTTTGTTGGCTTTGGCGGTTGGGGAAAATATCTGGCGAAGGAAAGGGTCTGGTCATTTAAATGAAACTCATGAATCTATCTTGTCAGGGCAAGTACTGTGATCCTTTATGTTTTATCTGACTATGCCTTTAGCATATTAAATGTTTTGATTTTAATGCAAGCTTCATTTTTATGTCTCTGATCAATCACTTTGGAAATTAAGTTGCCTATTGAAGACTGTAATCAGACGATCCTAGTTTTGCCAAAAAAGGTGAATGGTGTGTTTGGTTGAGATGGTGAGTTTTTTTATTTTTGTTTTAAGGTGAATGGCAAATAAGTGAAATGTGTATATAGTCCCCACGGATGAATTATTCAAGGGATATTTGAGGATATTCAGACTTTCATTTGGGCTTTAATGAGTTTATTAATCAACTGCTATCTTAATATTGTAGTTTGTTTTCTTGTGTTAGGTCAAAATCCTGTAAATGGTTAATTAAGACGTGCTTTCAGACTTGCTATTGACATGTAAAAAAGGAAAAACAAATCAAGACTTCATCCAATTTGTGTAACAAATAAAGCTGTTCTAATCTGATATTTATGATTTGATGTAAATGTGAAAATGTTCTCTTTTTTTTGTGCAGTTCAATGAATCCTCTTCTGATTAAAGAAACAGAGTGATAAACTGTTCTGTGGCTTAGTTGTGGTCGTTTGGTCTTGACTCGTTATGTATTGTACAAATGTATGTTCAAGTAAAAAAAAAAAAGTGTTAGCCATATTATAGCGTGGTATCAGTAGGCTATTATCAGAGAATGAGAATGTCTAATAAGGGGAGAACCGCCACTCTCGGGAAACTTCCGGTTTCTGAACTGGTTGCAGTTCCTTTTCTGGTTCCACATGAGGGCGCTCACGAATAAGTGCAGAATGAATGGAGGCCTATGGAGCTGTACCCCTCAAATCCACTTTTCTCGGGATATAATTTTTTGCCCAGAAATTCGAATGTTGCAGTAAAAAGAGGGGGCAGAGAAAATACAAACCGCGGAGTATTATATTTTTTGAGTCACTTATTTGTTCTAAAAAGCCTTTCGAATGTTTCAATGATGTCATTCATTAGCAGAAAGCTAGTGTGTTGTGGGCAACAACGACCCAACCTGTAAGAAATCGAAAGGGCGTGACTACTCGTTCATTCAACTTTTGACCTATAGTCCATATTGAGCTTGCAGAAACCACAATCAAATCTTCAATTTCTCAACGACAACCAGGTGAAAGAGACACATTTAGCCGTCTAGCTCCATAGACCCCCATTGTTTTTGCACTTATTCGTGATCGCCCCTAGCGGAACTGCAACATATTGCAGGTACAATGGAGTTATAGGGAGTGATCCGGCTCTCCGTAAACGGGCTCTGCTATTATATTTTTTAGACCTCAACAAGAATGAAGGGGTGGGGTCTCATAGCGGAAGTGAGTTGTCGAAGGGGCGGAGGGAAGGATAATTGTAATGTGTGACACCGATGATCCCTCCTGCAGTTAATGTAAACCGTTAGTTGACTCGTAGAGGACAATTCTTGTTGTCGTTTCAGTCGGTAATGCTTAGGAAGCCAATAATACTATTTGTCACGTATAAACTTTGAAGATGACTGCTGCAAGTCAAGCAGAGAGGACTGTGTTGGTAAGGAATCTGTTAACATTAGCTAAATAGCTAACGTTACTTCAGCTGTCAGGATGGCAGTCTAGCCAGTGACGCTAAATAACATTAGCTAGCTTCTGTTGGTGTGATTTAGATTACTTAAGTCACTGTTTATGATTGTCAGTAAAGGGTAACATTTGCTAGCCTATTTAAGACCAGCTGACATAGTCTAGAACATCACCAACTTCACGATTGTATTGTCTTTATTTACAATTGCTGCAGTGTTGTTTGTGTGACCACAACCAAGTCTGTAGGAGTAGGTTGGCGTATATTGGTTAAGTTAACGATAACATTGTGGATGATTGCTAACTTACATGTAATGGTATTATACCACTTCGAGTGGTGTCCTGTTAGAAGTCTTTGATGCTAACGACCCCACAGTTTGTTAGGCATGAGTCAGGTCAGTGGTGGTTGCAATCAAACATGTAATTAAAATCTGGCTACGTTAATCTATTTGGCTGTTCTTGAAGTTAACTGTGATTTCACTGATCAAAGACCTACAGCTTTTACCTCCCGTCAATAAATATACGCTCATAATAATAGTGCAGAAGTCTCATTGTGTATCCACCTTGTCTTATGTAGTTCACTGTTGAGTATCTGCAAGTCACATGATGGGTGTGATGAATAGATTTTGCAATCCTCTTTTCTTCAGGAAGATGAATTCAACTGGCTGCTGAAAGAAGAAGTGCATGCTGTGTTGAAACAGCTGCAGGATATTTTAAAGGTCTGCTGCTGTGCTACATTTTCTGAGAATTTATGTAATGTACATCAGTTCATACACTTATTTACTGCAAGTAATATTAGAAAAGTTCTAAACAAAAACGCAGATGTTTCATTCTGCCTGCGCAGCTCTGTGAGGCTAAAGTGCTTGTTGTGTCAACAGGAAGCATCCAGGCGTTTCTCAATGCCAACACCAGGATTTGAGGGTCAACTTAAACAAGAGAATTTTATTCTTGGCAGCTCAACGTAAGTGCCATGTGAAATCTTATTTTAGAACTGATAAAATCGTTGACATTTGAAACATTCCAATCATGCCTTTTAGAAATCTTATTATTTTATCACCACTACTCATCATTATATTATCTGAATAATTTTCAGATTTGGGTAAAGTTGTTAACATCTAAATAAATCATAACTGTCATTTCATTGTGAACACCAGTTCACCAGTTTGGTTCAGCGTTAGACACAGACTCATGACAGAGACACATGACTAAAGTTGCTTTGATATGTTGCTGCTATTTGCAGCATGGACCAGGTGAAGGGAGTGTTGACTTTGCAGGGCGAAGCATTAACACAGGCCGTAAGTGCTTTTCTCCTTGCCATCTTGTTTTTGAAGTCACATTTATTTGTACAGCACATTTAGAAACGGGAAGAGTTTCTGGAAGGTGTTTCCACATGAGTTTAAACTATTTTCTTTGTTTTGTTTTGTCTTGTTTGATAGTGATTTTTGGGAGTGGTGTAGCCATGTGTGTTTTACTTAACAACTAAGTTATTTTTGTTGTAGGACATTAATATAAAAGTGGCCAAAAGCAGTCAAGTCATGCATTTTGCATTCCGGGATGACAAACAGTGGAAACTGCAGCAGGTATGAACTCTCTCTGTCGTTTCTCTTTGTGTTGACGTCTATTCAGAGACTGCAGTGAAACGTTACTTTATCACTAACTGTGCTGGTGATGGATTCAAATCCTCGTACTAAGTGTCACTCACTATACATCTTAACACTTTTAATGAGCTGAAGTGTCATTCTGTCATTCTGTCAGTGTGTTGTTTTGTTTTATTCTGTAATGATGGCTGTGACTTGACGGCGCCACTCTCCATCTCTGTCCAGATCCAGGATGCCAGGAACCACGTGAACCAGGCTCTTCAGCTACTCAACAGCCGAGACGACAGTTACCATTTCAAAACTGGGGCAGAAGTGAACAAGGTCCGTCAGTGCCACTGAAGTCAATGCTTAAAGCAACTATAAATTGTGTCAAAAACATTCTGTCTTAATATGAGACAGCCAGTTTGTTCTTTTCGCCTGCTGTCTTATTGCCGATGTGAAGTTTAAGGGCACGTCGTTCATATGCTGGCTCACTAACTGCACATAAGCGTCATCCATCATTATAACCATAGTGCCTGACGTGTATATGTTGGCAGTAGGGCTTGATTATGACAATGATTTTTGGCCAAGGGGTTCTGTGTTGATGCCTCTAGCAATTCATTGGAAAAGATCAGATATTGTTTTGTGGCATTGCACCAAAGCAGATAGATTTTTGCTTTTTTTCTTTTCCTCACATCACATCATATTGTGATATTGCTTAGCAAACTGACTCCTCAGCTCAAAGTAAGAAAATAAACATGTGTAGAGGCACACCTGTCGGTGACTGTAAATGAGCCATAACAGATGGGTCTTGCTTTATTTCACTGCAGCTAATGGATGCGGTGATGCTGCAGCTCACCAGGGCCCGTAACCGTCTCACCACTCCAGCTACCATGACCCTTCCTGAGCTTGCCTCCAGTGGACTTATGGTAAGTGGACCCACTGAGGTGTGGCCCCTGTAAAGGTTTTTGCACAGTGCCCCAATTGGGTCAGTGTGTGCTGTCAGTCTGTGTTTATTGGTGATTTGTTGAAGTTGTTCAAGCTTGACATGTTCTAAAGTTAGTCTTCAATTACTGCCTGGGCCGCATGGGACTGGCAGTTGGACTGCAGCCAACAACCAGTGAGGGTTGAAGCGGCTTTGCAAAAACTGGCAGCTTTTGTTAGAATGTTGGAGTTTGTTGGTCATTGTCTGGGCTTTGTGCTAGCACCTTGTCATAAAGGCTGATTTATCCTCGACACTCAATATGGATATAGACTTGGATGGAACCTTCTGTCCGTAGTCTGTCTGTCTTCATTCTGTCTGTTTTTTGCATGTTTTCTTAAAACACACGGCGGCAGAGAAAATGGGCCAATGTTTGAAAATGGGCGGCTCTGTGTTCGTTACAAAAGGGAGCATGTGTCAGGCTTAACCTGAGCGTGTCACTGTTCATCTTCTCATCCTGTGTTTCTTCCTCTCGTCACCTCCCATCAGAAGATGTTCTCGCCGCCCATGCCCGGCGACGTGCTGGTGAACTTCTACATCAACCTCAGCAAGCTCTGCTTGATCGTGTATCAGCTCCACGTACTGCAGCCAAACACCACCAAGGTAGAGCCGTCTTTTCCTACCCGGATGAATGATACTTGAAGGATAGGAAGGTCAATGTGTGAGTGTTAGGGTGTGAGTTTGACTATGTATTTGCCTTATTCACACGGTAGCCTTGTTCTAGCCACCAGGTGAATAAGGCGAATTTAGCCAATGTGTACTATGGCCAGAGCAAAGTCAGACGCACAAAGTAAGTCCGGCCCAAGTTAATTAATAAAAGATAGATAAATCAGAATTGAACACTAGTTGAATGTGATCGGTTTATTCAATTCCACTTCACCGGAGAGGTCTCGCCTACATGCATAATAAACCTTACTGGAAAAAATGTTCAACTCTTCAGGCATTCAGACATGATAATGCAATGTAACCTTATATGCTTCCTGCTACCCATATCGCCACCAAACTCGGGGCCTTAGAGTGTGAATGGCAGGAATACAAATATGGCTTGTGCCTTGATTCCCTATATGTATATCCATTTTTCCTTACAGAACTTTAAGCCAGCTGGGAGCTCTGTCTTGCATAACCCAGGAGCCATGTTGTAAGTATTCATTTGTGTAGATATTTGCAGCATAAATCCATCTTTCCTCTGCGCCTTATATAATTGTATTACTGTAATGAATCAGAATTGGATTTTCATCGCCAAGTATGTTCTCACGTAGAAGGAATTAGGTTCCAGTTGGGTTCCTGATTCTGATTCTAATGAAGTCTTAAAAGACTTGTAACTTTTTATTTTATTTATTTATTTATTTTTTTTAAAGAAGTGTTTGCCTTTCATGTTGAATGCTTAAATACGGATTCCTCCCTCCTATTCTTCTTGGGTTTGTCAGTGAGAACAACAACACTAAGTTTGAGGTCAGTCACGTCCACAAGGTGGAGTGTGTGGTGCCATGGCTTAACGACACGCTGGTCTTCTTCACCATCTCTCTGCAACTGTGCCAGCAGCTGAAGGATAAGGTGGGTTTTCTTGTTATGCTAAAAAAATCTTTGTGTTCTTGCTTTGTTAAACACACTGTTAAGTATTGCGCCACAGGCAGAATGTAATAAAAGGAACACCTTTGGGATGAACTAGATGAGAGATTGCAAGCCAGGTCTCCTAGTGCATGACTTCAGAAATAGTCTTAAATATATGGGTAAAACATTGCAGGCACTCTAAAATCTTGTGAAATTCCTTCCCAAAAGAGAGGAAGCTGTTACGGCTGGGGGGACCAGCTCTATATTAATGCCTGTGCATTTAGAATGGGATGCCATTGAAGTTCCTGTAGATGTAATGACAGGCGTCCCAATAATTTTGTTTACATAGTGTATGTGTATATATCAAGCAACAAGTAATGCCATTAGCAAGCTAAAAAAAGTATACCCTGATAATATGACTTTAGACAGCAAAACACCAGATCTTTGTTCATTGGTTATGGATGGGGAAGTGTATATGGTAAAGGTTTAGTACACGCAAGTCATCTTAGAATTGTGCTTGACTGGATTGGACAGGTTTATGAACATGTTGCTTGTGACAATCACCTCAAGGTTGAATAACTAACCTTGTGGACATGAAAGAATGCTAACACTGTAGACATACCCATTAGTGAATCATTAACCTTGTACTTGGTTTTGCCTTGTTTTCTCTTGTCCCGCACAGATATCCGTGTTCTCCAGTTTCTGGAACTATAGGCCATTCTAAACCGAGACAGCCTCCAAAGAGCTTAAATCACTACAGGTTCTCGTAATTGTGCTTTGTAAATTTCCCCAGATGTTTACCGGTGTAATTGGAGGTATGAAAGCAGCTCTGTGATTGTTTGTCCGTGTGGTATTCAAATAGGGTCAATAAGCTATATTTTGATGAAGGAGCATGCAAAGCTCATTGTCCATGGTGCAGTTAGTATAGAAATATATGTATATGTGTATACAGAGGCATATATGGGTAACTTGAGGTCCTTATTGGTCCAACATTTCGTCTTTTTGTGATGTGTAGCATTTTACCCCTCTCTTTGTGCTGGACTACTTAGCTTTGTTTATTTTGGGCCACATGTTGTAACGGTTTGGACCCTTAGTGAAAGACACTTTATGAAAGAAATGTTGATAGTCACGCTATGTAATTACATTGTACAAAGATCGTCCTGATTGTCCTGATCGTAACTGTAAATCTGGATCTTAATCTTAATATAATTCTGAGATTTTAATATTTGTTCCATTTCAGCTGGATTTGTTTTTTCTGAATCATGAGTTTGTTTCCTGTTTTGAACAAGAGTCTTGTGTTAATGAACACTAAAGTAAGAAGCCATTTGTATCATTCCGTACCACTCCAGGTTTCCTGTAATACCACCAAGAAAGGGTTGGAAATGAACACAAATTCACTTTCACTTCAGAAAGGCTTTTTTTTTTTTGCACATTGTTCAGTTTGTAGCCATTGTTGGTACAATTCTATCATTCCAAAGATGGTGCATGGTGTCTATGTTTTTACACTCATACAGAAGGGATAAGGATTAACTCCGATCATTCCATGACAATAGAAGGATGTACATACATAGCACAAATCAAAATGGCTTCAGGTGTCTAACCAGTGGTGAGGGCAGCACTTAAATTTATGTTTGTTTGTTTTTTCTGCACTTTTATTCCTGTGCTTTTATTTATTTATTTATCCTTCAGTATTGACTTATTTTGCACTTTCTGCATGGTTGTCTTGATGTTCAATTTAATTTCAATGTGGAACAAAGAAAGTCTTACACTATTTTCAAATGAATATACATGGACCATAACATATACTGTGCTATAAATAAATGTGATAAACACTATGTAATTGTCATCTGATCCCTTCGATTAGTCAATTTTGAGTGAGTTTTCTTTGTACAGAAGCAGAGAGGAAGCAACCAAACTGGATTTACAAGTAATCAGTGTATTCGCCTTCTCCTTAACTATGAATTCTTTCCCTAATTCTCAACTCTAATGAAAACATTTTTTTGTGTTTTAAGGTGTACAGAGAAATCAAATTCATAAATGCTAATTTGATCCACAACAATTGGGGTTAGCAATGATACTGAATACACAGAATCCAATTATATTTATTGACATAACTATAATTAACTTAAATTGATCAGCTAAGCTTAGAACATTTTATAAGCAAGTCCACTGGAAAAAGTTGGGGGCAGACTCCATGACCAAGTTCTGTCAGAGTAAACAAACAGGCCAAGAAGGTTGGTTGTCAGGGAACTAAGAGCCGAACTACAACATCCGACCTTCAGATCTCTCTGCCATGTTCTGCAGGCTCAATGGCAAGAGGGAAATCTGGAGTTGTGTGTGACACAATCTAACATTTCATATTTTATGATCTGATGAGACTGTGGTTGTGGTATTAGAGTCTAAAAGTAACTGGTAATATTATCAACAAAGACTTCTGTTAGCAACATTGTGTCCTTTATTTTCCCTTGGAAATCTGACTTGGCTCAATCATAAATTGTATTTTCAGCTAATTAGGTGTTCAAAGGAACTTACAAGTTTATACAAAGTCATAGACCTATCAAATTGATTATCATTTAGGTTATCAAAAGGTAAAAAGAAAATGACAACACTCGCCATTACTTCATTATTTTATTTATTTATTTTATAAATAATTATATTTACATGTGCACGTTGGTGAAATTGGCATGAATAACACAATTTAAAAGGAAGTGATGTTTTGTTTTCGTATAAGGGGCCAACAAAGGAGTCAGTCACATTTGTTTATCTCCACCGGTGACTTGGCAACAGCCTGGACTTCAGACAGCAATGCACACAGGACGAGACATTTTGGAGATCAACAGTTAAAAATACATTTGTGCACATATTGACTTAAGGCAAAATAATGATTATTAAATGTATAAAAGTGCTCAGTTTAGTAGCAACATGGGTTGAAAGATCTCTTCAGTTGAATGATCGTCATGGTTCCATCGCCATATTATCTATCCCAACTTTATGTTTCCTGGGCTGAGAAAGTTGAAACCAAAAGAAATATTTTAAATATTTAATGTGGCTAATTGTATCTGTTCAATTTATTTGCAAAAGAATGTGACTTACCTTCTCATCATCACAGCAGCAGCAACAACAACAGCGGATGAGAACCAGAAGAACAAGTAACAGAATCATACCTGGACAAATACAACACCAACAAGAAACAAAATATGATCATTAAGATAACCTTGACCAGGGGTGCTGTAAGGCAGGGGAGGGAAGCTGTGAAGATGTTAAAAGATGTTAAAGTTGTTCTGAATTATGCTGCATTATGCAACTCTAGTTCTGGTTCTTACCAATGAAGATAAAGAACATTGCGAATGAGGCAATGTCCCAGTCAGACTGAAACAGATTTTTTGATTGAAGTCTTGAGACCACATCATTGAACTGATCCTCAAACTCATCCTTGAGGTCTCTTGGAGTCATGGTAGTAGCCTACTGTCAATAAAGCTGTCAAGGAGAAATAATTAATGAGGTTAAGTGGTCAAAAATAAATAAATGGGTGAATGTAGTATCAACATCAGCTCACCGGTTGCTCCTAATGTGAAAACTGCTGGCTATTGATTTCATTGTATGAGGATCACTTAAGTGTCTAATATTCTATATAGGCTCATCTATATACAGGCTACAGTTGGGAGTTGAAAAACTTATTTTGTAGAGGAAGTGGGCTGGAATACGCAATCACTGCCATGGAAATGTCTGCCTCCCCACACACCGTGTCAACTTAACAAATAGCCTACGAGTGGATTGTGTAAAACGATTCAAAGAAATATTTAGGCTACGAAATTAAACAGGATTCATGAATTTATCCATATTTCTTATAACACAAATATCGTAAGTTGTTATAACAGAGTGCTTACCTGCCGTTGGTTTGCTTCCTCCTTCCTTTTTTTCCGGGTACAACCACACCTGGCTGCTGTCGGTAACCTACTTTGCATAGGTCATAAAGGGGATTTTTAGATTTAAAGAGGAGTGTCGCTCACATAATAAACCAAGGGAAAGAAATTAACTTTTAACCATCATCGCCTATTGTAGAAAGTGCACAAATGAAATGGCCTACCCATTATTTAATTTGAGCACTCCCAAACTTTTCTAATGCATTAGGTGGCTACTGACAGCACTAAGAGTTATGTACAAATGTATGTGAACTTGAAAAGGAAATTACGTTTTCCTCTTTAATGTATGAACTAGAAACAGGTACAGGCTATGGCATCATAATAAACATTTTATTTTATTTTATTTTAGTGCATTGCATCTCCCTATACTATAGGTGGCGCAGCCTCGAGCCCGTTTTCTCTCAAGATGAAAACATATGACCTCTGACCCCTTGTTTACGTGGGCAATTTCCTTGCTTCCGGGTTGTAGTTTAGTTGGCAGTTCTGTGTTGGTATGATGGCAGTTGTTCCAGCTCAGTCTCTTCGGGTCTCCGAAATCAAAGACCCGACGATCCTGTTTGAACGTTATAACACCGAAGAGATTCGAGCGATAGAGCGCAGGGTACGTGGTGAAATAGAGCAAAAAAAGGAGGAACTTCGTCAGATGGTCGGCGAGCGCTACCGGGATCTCATAGATGCTGCTGACACCATTGGCGAGATGAGGCAGTGTTCCGAAAGTGTCGTGAAATCTATCCAAAACATGTACAGTTATTGCAACAAGTTAAAACAAACGAAAACCTCACCTCAGATTAACAGCAAAGAAGAGGTAACGTTAAGTCATCCTGTTTTTAGACCTACATTTAAAATGTAGTCCATAACAGTGAGCATCGTCATGCAAAAAGGACACACCTCTTGTCTTCTAGTTAAATGTTACTTTGGTCATGCCACAGACACTGGCTATTTCAGCATAGTGACCATCCTGTGTATTCCTATGATTTCAGTGTAATCAGTAAATGGTTTAGTTTGAAACTTGTAATGTGTTGTGAAATAGCCTACCTGTGAGAATGTATGTTGCATAATGTACGGTCATTCACAGTAAACAAAAGAAAAAAAAGCCATTAACGGTTACAGTGGGTGTAGAGATGCTAAAAGACACTGGCCCTTTCCTGCTGCTGTCATTTTCATTTGTGAGTAACTTACTCTTGGACAAAATGTCAGTTCCCAGAATGGATCAGAAACCTCTGTGTCTTGTTCATTTTTCCAGACCCAAAAGCAGTCCCAGGAGAAATTCTACACCATGGCAGCACAAACCAAACTGCTCTTGGAAATTCCAGAGCGGATCTGGAGTGCCATGGAATCCTCCCAGTACCTGCAGGCTACCCAGCTCTACCTGCTCTGCTGTCACCTGCACAGCCAGCTCCACCTGGAGGGCGGAGGACCACACTACAGCCCAGTGCTCACACGCTTCCCCATCCTGGTGAGACAGGTGGCAGCGGCAGGACACTTCCGGTATGGGATTGCTCATAGAGGGAATCTTTTATTGCATATTCCTCTTTAATGTTACTGAACCAAACTAGGCATTATGTAACAATAGTTGGAAACAACCCCTTTTGAGGTTTTACTGGTACAAGATGGTACTTGGAATGTCAAGGCCCTGAATTACACTTAGAGAGTCTGGTGAGAATAGTTGCTCACTAAAGAACATAACGAAGCAAACAACGTTTTATTGCTTGTTTGCCAGATCTAAACTAGTAAACGACAAAACTTTCCTGAAGTGCACAATCCAGTCCAAGGCTCTCTGCACTTTGTGTCCCCAACATACATGATAATACTGATAACAAACAAATGTGAAAAGAAAACCGCAGCATTATTATTGTGTCTGTAATTGTGTATCTTCGTCACTTATTAATCGTGTTTATTCATCCCATGTTTTTATTACAGGTCCACCATTCTGCTGGACAGCAAGTCTCTGCTGCGTGGCCGCGCAGTGTCGGACCAGGCCATCGCCGAGGCGCTGGTCTCCACCATGCTCCTGGAGGACAGCTCCCCGCGCCAGGCGCTGGCGGACTTCCTGCTGGCCCGCAAAGCCTCCATCCAGCAGCTGCTCAACCAGCCTCAGCATGGTGCGCACTGGAGCCCTGGCTTATCCATGCCGATTGAGTTTTCTTTTTTTGTGGGGGGAGGAATTCATGTTAATGCCGTCTGTAGTAACATTTATTAATTTAGCAGATGCTTTTTAAGTTACTGAATGGAGATCATTTGAATGTGATGGGAAGTTTTTGTCTGCAGAGTCATCTTATTTCAATCACAAAGTATACTGTAGCTAAGGAGATTAAAAGTGATGCATTTGTTTTTGAATATTGCCTTAGTGGCCTTAACTGCATAAGAGCACAGTGTAAGAACTGTTTGCTACAACAACATGTCCTTTGAGATGAGATTGCAACCAAAGACTTGGCAAAGGTTTTTTTTTGTTCTTTTTTATGGGTCTGTGGCTGAATTGGTCCTCTGTTTTATTCAACCTCAGGTGCTGGCATCAAGGCACAGGTGTGCTCTCTGGTGGAGCTGCTGGTCACCACGCTGTACCAGGCGTACGCTGTGTTCTACATGCCCCCGGAGGGTAGACTGGCAGAGACGGGCCTGGGCTCTGGTCTACTCTTCACCACCCTGGAGAACGTCACCTCCAGCACGTCTGCCGGTAGGCTGAAGCTCAATCCTTCTCAGACAAAAACAAAGGATAAGGATCACAGAGATTACTGTTGATATTGGTCAGGCTGTGGGTTTATTTACTCTCTAGGGTCAAGATTTAGGCCATTCTCTCTATTTTTTAAACATAACGTTTTCAAAATCATTTTGATGGCATATAACCTCATAACGTCTGCCATTGTCTGAGCGGCCCCCTATAAACGATTACCGACCGAGCAACTTTCTATGTTCTGGTAGGAACACTGCCCCCCACTGCTACAGGAATTCTGAGATCTCTTTCTACAGACTGCTGATGGTGCATTCCCCTCTATATTGTATTGGAGTTACAGTGCAACCGGAAAGTATTCAGACTCTTTTCCAAGTTGTTCCAAACCCGAATTGGATCCATTTCAAGATGAGTCTCAAATATAACAAAATGTGGAAAACTTGAAAGGGTCTGAATACTTTCCGGCGCATATTTAGTTTGTTTATGATAGCACTTCTCAACTGTAGGGGGACCCCGAGAGCAAATCTTCTTTAGTGCTGCTTTAAATGAAAATACTGCTTAGAACATGCCATCAATATCTACAGTTGAGATAATGATTTCTCACTCAGTAATACCATTACCATTAATATTACTGACACTTCATGGCTGAGTACAAATGGCTGAATGGTTTAACATGGTGATTGTTCTTCTTCTAGCTAAAGGCAAGAAGGTCCTCCATGAGGACATGAGCGCGGGCAGCTGGTTTAAGTACCTGCCCCCATCTGTGACGGACTTCCAGCCCACCCTACGCACCCTGGCCCAGCCTATCCAGAGTGAACAGCTGCGCGACACCCTGCAGCAGTGGATCGACACGTAAGTGGCCAGCTATACCCTGTGTAGCATACTAATTCAAACAAATTCATTTACACTAATGTTGTTAAACTTAATACTTGATGTTCTTATACGCAGGGTAGAAAAGGGTAGAAAAAGTTTTTACCGTTACATGTTTTGAAGTCAGCAGTAGAAACATGTAAAGAGTTTCTAGCCTGTGTATGAGCATAGTAAGTTATGTCATATGAGTATATGTCATACTCATAAGGTGAATGTCCTCAACTGGAAAGGTCTTCTTGCTAAACCTCACGGAATGTTTGTCACAAGATCTGCTGTTGAATCATCATCCTACAAAAGGGTCAACTGTGTGCCAAAAACTGTGTTGACCAGATGTCTAGACAGGATGGCATTCACATATGAAAGACTCAGGTTTCTATTTATAGAACACCGCACAAGTGAGAATGTGTGTGTGTGTGTGTGTGTGTGTGTGTGTGTGTGGGGAGGGGGGGGGGGCACTTCCTACAAGAAGACTACTATTCTCCTCCTGCATCCCCGCTGAGTTATGGTAAAACAGGTCCCTCTGTCCTCCCCCGGGCAGGTGTAAGGAGGACATCCGCAGCGGTGTGAGCAGCTTGCTGGTGTTCGTACGGAGTCTCAAGGGCCTGGCGTCCATCCGGGATGGCGTGTGGGACCTGCTGTCCAGCGAGTCCATCAGCCAGCACTGGGCCACCGTGTGCCAGGGCCTCCTGGACGAGCCCCTTTCCCTCTGGGACGACCTGCTGCAGCAGCTCTTCCTTCAGCGCCTGCAGGTAAAGGATGGAATAGCATAGTATAGCATAGCACGTGGCCTACTGCAGCCGTGGCCTACTGGTTAGGGCTAAGGACTTGTAACCGGAAGGTTGCCAGTTTGAACCACAACCAGTAGGAACGGCTGAAGTGCCCTTGAGCAAGGCACCTAACCCCTCACTGCTCCCCGAGTGCCGCTATAGCAGGCAGCTCACTGCGTCGGGATTAGTGTGTGCTTCACCTCACTGTGTGTTCACTGTGTGCTGTGTGTGTTTCACTAATTCACGGATTAGTGTGTTTCACTAATTCACGGATGCAGAGACCAAATTTCCCTCACGGGATCAAACAAGTAGATATACTTACTAACATAGCATGTCATAGCATAGCACTGCATAGCATATCATAGTATAGTATTGCGCAACATAGCATATCATAGCATAGTGCAGCATAGTATAACATATCATAGTATAACAGTGGAACATAGCATATTATAGCATGCGGGGGTCCATGCTCATACTCAAAGTTATAGTATCACACTTACAACCAGGGGTCAGAGCACACCAGTAAAAAGTGGGTAGACTAGGACACATGACATTTTCTCACCCAGCCTTACGAGTTGTCTGTTTGTGGTGAACTCTTGACACCATAGGAAAAAATGAAAACAAACAACAGTGTTTAATGAAATACACGATATATTACAGTCATGAGGCTTTAGGCAACACCCCTATGTGGTAAGTCAACAGATCATGTTTGCTGTTGACGCAAGTCACATAAAACAAGTCACATAAAACAGCACCACCCAACACACAAGTTGAGCTGTGAGTGAACACAGCACTGCTGCAGTCCAAGGAGGTATTTTAAGTATGTAGAATTATATCTACTATTTAGTGACAAACCTGGGTTAACCCAGAGGAAAGGGCAAATGGGGTTCATTCACCCAGCAAAACAATGATATTCTCTTTTTGGAGGTTTGTCACAGACGATGACTTAACTTACCCAGGGTTGTCATTGAACCACGGATATAAAATATCCCCTCACGTCTGCTGCACAACCCTCTTGACAAACACCATGGGTCCTTGTAAAAATAACAGCAGAAACAGTTTGACAGGTTTGCCTCCTTTTATGTATGTAGGAATACTATACTTAGATTGGGCTGATATTTTTAGAATGTTGATTATTTAGTATCATTTTATTTAATATATCAATTTATATAGCACCTGTTGTGCATGGTGTGTAGGTGCTTAACAAACAAGCAAACAAGCTTGACAAAAGCATGACATTGACAGACCTGTCAGAATAGCTTAAGAATTCCAAGGCATGATAAAACCTTGTTAGCACAATGACATTTAGGTTGTAACAACAATAGCATCAGATAAAATAAGGCACTTAAGACAAATAAAAAGAGCAATTAAATAAGATTAAAAGGTAAAGGTAAAAGTAACGTAAAATAGAAAACAAAAAACAAATAAAGCAAGAATAATACGATTAAAATGGTGATGAAAAGATAAAAGGTTAGGGGAAAGCTAGGCTAAAATTTCAATGGAAATAACTAAGTTCCAATATTAATAATAATTAAAATATTAATTCCATTAATTACTCCAACAGTTTCCTTAATGCATCAAACAACAGCATTGATAATAATGCCTTCATGTAGTCTCAATCTAAACAATTTACGGTACTTGGACCAAAGAAAGCCTGACGCAACAGAAACAAGCCTATGTGGTGATCTGCATTTTAGTGCAAGCTGTGCATGATGCATGTGCTGTGATTTGCCAGGTGGTTTAGGGAGTGCTTGCTTCACATAGAGCTCTTGCACCCTGACCGAGTTCTCAGCGCGTATGAATTTGGGTCATCATCGTTTACTGTTCTTCTTCTCCGCACGCTATGCCTTTCTCACACTTTCATCTTCGTGCTATTTAAAGGGCCGTTCCCCAGATGAAAGGGTATGAAACCAGATGTGTTCAGGTTCACAATCTTAGATCAAGTTAAAGATGGTTTCATACATTGCCATAATTAGATTAGATTAGATTATTGTCATTTTACACAGTACAAGTACAGAGACAACGAAATGCAGTTTGCGACTAACCAGAAGTGCAAAAAAGCAGAAAAGTGTGATATACACAGTATAGACAGGTGGTGCAGTATAAACAGTATAAGACATATAGTGCAGTGTGGACAGTAGTACAGGTGGGTCTCAAACAATTAGAATATTGTAGGAAAGTTCACCCCCCCCCCCCAATCTAGTTTTTGTTGTAATCTTGATGATTACGGTTTACAGGTCATGAAAAACAGAAATTAGTATCTCAAAATATTAGTTTCCTGAGCCTTTGAACTCTTAGTCTGGTTCAATAAACACAACCACAATCATGGGAAAGACTGCAGACTTGATAGTTGTCCAGAAGGCACTCAAGGAGGGTAAGCCACAGAAGGTTCACAAAGTGCTGTATGAAAGCATATTCATGGGAAGTTGACTTGAATGGAAAAGTGTGGTAGGAAAAGGTGTGCAAGCAACAAGGATGACAAGAGTGTCAAGCAATGTCGATTCAAAAACTTGGGGGAACTTCACAAGGAGTGAACTGAGGCTGGAGTCTGCATCAAGAGCCACCATGCACAGACGTGTCCAGGAAATGGGCTACAAGTGGCATATTCCTAGTGTCAGGCCACTCCTGAATCAGAGACCAGGTCAGAGCGTCTTACCTGGGCTAAGAAGAGACAGAACTGGAACGTTGCTCAGTGGTCCAAACTCCTCTTTTCACATAAAAACAGAATTTGCATTTCATTTGGATATCAGGGTCTAATCAATGTCCCAAGCGTCTGGAGGAAGAGTGGAGAGGCACAGAATCCAAGTCCAGTTCGATGTTTCCACAGTCAGTAATGATTTAGGGTGCCATGTCATTTGCTGATGTTGGTCCACTGTGTTTTAAGTCCAGAGTTAATGGAGCCTTCTACCAGGAGATTTTAGTGCACCTCATACTTCTATCTGCTGATTTCCTTTTCCAGCAGGACTCGGCACCTGCCCACAGTGCCAAAACTGCTAGTAACTGGTTTGCTTACCATAGCATTACAGTACTTAAAGCAACACCAAAGAGTTTTATGTACCTTTATAAGAATCGTTTCAGTGGTTCATCAACTCGTAACAGGGTGAACGGCACTAATGCATTCGCTTCGCGGCCCTCTATCGGCTATAACTGCACTATATAAGTTTGCCAGATCGGGTAGCGGCTCTGTAGTTCGCTGGAATGAGACATAAGAAACTTTCAAAAATTTGATTTGCATCTGATGTCTCAATACATCGTACTTTCATAAAATCATCCAACATATTCTACCTTGTCTGTGGACATCGTTATTTGCAAAGCCGGTGCTGGATAAACAAATAGCGTGCGTGTGACAGTGGAAAAGTTCTTTGGTGTTGCTTTAATTGGCCAGACAACTCGTCTGACCTGAACCCCATAGAGAATCTATGGTTTATTGTCAAGAGAAAAATGAGACACCAGACCCAACAATACAGATGACCTTAAGGTCTCTATCAAAGCAACCTGGGCTTCCATAACACCTCAACAGTGCTACAGGCTGATTGCCTCCATACTACGCCACATTGATGCAGTAATTTGTGCAAAAGCAGCCAGAACAAGCATTGAGTGTATACATTTTTTTATACACTCAATGCTTTACTATTTTAGATTAGTCAAATTAGTCAGATTAGTTCATTTCTTTTCAAAAGATCGACATTTCTGTATTATAACCTCCTTATTCTAATATTTTGAGATACTAATTTTTTCAATGTTTTCATGAGCTGTAAGCCGCAATCATCAAGATTACAACAAAAATGGCTTGACACATTTCACTCTATATCTAATTATATATTAAAGATCCACTTTTTGAACTAAATTAGGAAGTAACATTTTTATACGATATTCTCATTTTTGAGGCCCACCTGTATACATTTATAAGAAAGTGTTATGGTTTACAGTAATACAAATTGAATATAAATATGTGCAATTTATTAGCAGCCTTATAAGAGCAGAATAGATATGGATATGCAGTATGAACAATGTATGAACAACATTACAAGAGTAGTTAAAATAATATAGATATATGCAGTGTATTAAGAGTAACATTATAAAAACAGAATGAATATGGATATTCAGTATGAACCGTATAGACAAATATGTTCAGTATGTACAGATATGTGCAGTGTACTAACAGTAACATTATAAGTAAATTATGAGTAGTAAAACTAAGTGTATGTGCAGTATGAACAGTATAAAGTATTTTATGACACAATGCTTCTTATTCCTTCATTCTCCTTTTCTCCCTTTTCTCTCTTCCTCTTCCCCCACCTTTTCTCTCTCCTCCATCTATCTATCCCTCTGCCCTCTACCTATCTATCCCTCTCTACTGTCTCTCACTCTTTCTTTCTCTCTCTCTCACTTACTCACTCACTCACTCACTCTCTCTGTCTCTCAGGCTATCACCCGTGAGGGAACTGAGAGTATCTCCAGTAGCTGTAAGCAGCTGTTGACCTCTGCCCTGCATGACCTGGAGACCCAACCTTCGTCCTCATCTCTGTCCTCATCGCTGTCCTCCTCCTCTTCTTTATCCGGCGGGGGCTTCGGCCGGGGGGCCCATTTCGAGAGTGACGTGGCCGCCTTCCTGTGGTCGGAGTCGGCGGGAGACCTGCAGAGCGACACGGCCTGGGTGAGCGTGGCTCAGCGCGCCCAGCAGCAGCAGGCCAAGAGTGGCCTGTCCATGAAGACCCAGGCGCTGACGCCCTGCGTGCAGAACTTCTGCTCCGCGCTCGACGCCAAGCTCAAGGCCCAGCTGGACGACCTACTGCACTACCTGCCCGCAGAAAAGAACGGCAAGGACGCCGCCGCCCTGTCTTCCTCTAACACCTCTGTCCCGCCAAACACTTCAACCTCGTCCTCCTCGTCCACCTCGTCGGCGTTCAACCGTTTCCGTGACGCTGGGGCCGTGGAGGAGACGCTGAGAGAGCACTGCCTGTCGTGCGTGCGGGACGTTCTGGCCAGCGTGCGCTCGGAGCTGGCCTCCGCCCAGGACAGGTGCTCCGGTAGCGCCGGACCCGGTTCCCGCCTGCCCCGCCTGGGCTCGGTTCTCTTCATGGCACGCCTGTGTCAGTCCATGGCCGAGCTGTGCCCGAGCCTGCGGCAGTGCATTCTGGGAAAGCAACAAGGGGTTGTGGAGGTGCCGGGAAGAGGCACGCCCCGACAGGGCAGGAAGCTTGGCAAAGGGGGCGGCGCCAAGGCGGTAGAGGTCAGTCCTGCGCAGGCCAAGTGGGCAGGGCTGAAAGAGGAGCTTCTCAACTGTTGCATGGAGGCGTACCGCATCTGGAGTGCAGCACTCTCAAAGGTAAATAACCTCGGAGTCGGGTGCAGGCTTTGAACACAGTAAACCAAAGGGAATAAGGCCTCCAGTTGTAAAAAAACAGTTGAAGAAGGTTCAGTGCAATCTTATTAAACACTTTACAACCTCAGATGGTTAATGTTTAGCTCACGGTACTTTCAGTGTTTGATGAAATGAGTAAAATCCCTTTGCTTTGAGTTTAATTGGAATCATGTTACACAATGTTTTACATGACACAAATTGCCATAAAAGGTAAATGTGCTCATGGCTTTTTCATTACTCTCAAGTGACACCTCTCTTGCCTTCTACCGCAATTACATAGATTGAGAGATATCTCTGTTCAAACGTATTGGTGACAGGTTTTAAATCTGTTTCAACCAAGGCTCGACATTAATGGTTGCCCGGTTGCCCTTGGCTATCACATAGTTACAAGTGGCAACCTCTTGCCTGATTGCCAAGCTGGCAACCACTTTTAACCACTTTTAACGTCGAGCCCTGGTTTCAACATACATATGCAATATATCAACAAGCAAAGTTCTTTTGCACATGTGGCATGTGGGAACACCATGCTGACTCATCAGTGTTTGCTTTTAATGTCTTTGCCCACACAGTTCAATTAGCAAATCAACTTTGCCCACGCAGTTAAATCGACTTTGCTTGGTTATCAAATTCGCTTTAGTTAGACTTGCTCTTTGCCCACCATTCACATTTACGGTCCATAGTATTTTTCCAGTAGTCCAGTATTTCTCTCAGTTAGTCCTATGTGCCCATGTATTTCCCCCAGTCTTCATGTTTTAATCAGTATATCATACAGTTTAAGCTGCAGCAGTTTGTGAGAGGAGGCTGCAGTAACTAGTGCACTTGTGCAACTCTGTGCTCTGTGGTTCACCCTGTGGTGCGCTCACCCACTCCTCTCCTCTCTCGCTCAGACGGTGGTGGAGCGCTTCTCGGCCGCGTTGCACAGCGACTCCGCCGGAGCCATCCTGGGCACCTCTACCAACTGGGAGGAGTTAGAGATCCAAGAGGAGGCAGAGTCCGGAAGCAGCGTCGTGTCCAAGATCCGCCTCCCGGCTCAGGTGAGTGGAACAGCTGAGTGGATGTCGCTTGCATTTACTCAGAGAATCACCATAGTCACAGTATACACAATCGCAGTCACAATATTTGCCATTGCAAGCTCTGCATGTGTTTTCCCATGGAGTCATAACCAAGGCTTGCTTCCAAGGAACGCGATCTCTGTGGACAGCCCAGGCTCCAAAAACGGCAACAAAAACAACCTGGGCAAACATAGCCCATAAAAACATAAACTGTTCCAGCAAATCACAGACGAGATGCGGGTTTAGGAGAGTTTCAATTGCACGGGAGCAGCACGGGAGGGAGGGGGAGGAAGTAGCGAGCTAGTTCTCTGTTTTGTTTGAAAGTCAACAGAAGTGACGTTACCCAACATCGCTTAGAGCACGCCCTGAAGAAGCCCAATCGCCGCTACGCGTGGGCAATTTTAAAGTCCTTAGTGGACATGTCATAATAATAGACATTTTAAAATACTCCTTGGAGTGCCTTGGTGAAGAAAAGTTTTTTTCTTTTCAACTAATTTTGGATCGCTTAGAGCACCTTTAATTATCCCAGTTCCATAATGTATTTACTGAGTTACACCCATAATATGTTTAGGCGAATGAGACTGAATGCAGTTAAATGAGATTTGTAATTGTTTATTTTGTTGTTGTTCCTGTTCTGTCAGCCCTCCTGGTATGTGCAGTCTCTCCTCTTCCACCTGTGCCTGGAGGTCAACCGGGTCGGAGGTCACGCTCTCCCAAAGGTCACGCTAGTGGAGCTGCTGAAGGGCTGTCTGGAGCAGCTCCTGGGCCAATACGAGACGCTCACCCACAACTGCAAGGGCAAGGTGTGTGTGTGTGTGCGCGCGTGTAGCAGGATTTATCATGTCTATTGCTTTTCAAATAATTTGGAATGGATTTCAGCTCAGTATTTTACAACAATGTCAGCAGCCAAAGAGTATTAGTTGCACACCATTCCCAACCCAACATGTGACTGCATGAATACATATCTAATCAGATATATGAGGAATTACCTCACCATATCATTCATACTCACACTTTTTGAGGGTAGTAGGCATGAGCTAGTGTTTTACGGCTTGCATGTCCCCTGAGTAGTTGTGAGTTCATTTCTGAAACCTGTTCTTGCCTCTGGTCTGCTGGATATTTAAGCTTCTTGAGATTCTTGACATTCATCTCTGTTTCCTCTCCCTGTCCCTCTCTTTATTTTGATCTCCCTCTTTCTCCTACTCTTTCTCCTTTTGTTATGCCTATTATCTCCCTTCTCAATCCCTTCTTTTTTCTTTCTATCTTCCTCTCTGTCTTCTCCATCACCTTTTTGTCTCATCCAGGATGTGGCGTGCCTCATGACCCAGAACCGAGCGCTGCAGCTGCTGTTTGACGTGCGGTACCTCAGCGCAACACTTGGGGCTCGTCTGGAGGAAGGCAAGAGCTCCCGGAGCCAGCAGGATCCCAGGTACACAAGCGACACGTGACGTCACGCGCCCACACACACTCAATGACACTCTCTGAATGTTCTTATAATACAGTGTCTGTGTTTGTGTGTGTGTTAAACAAGTTTTCTACATGCGTTTGTACAGGGTCCAGGATGTGTGTGATTCCCTGGAGGGCCACATTGATCCGTTTGACCTTGACGTCTTCACTCCTCACCTGAACAGCAACCTCAACCGTGTATCTCAGAGAACTTCAGTAAGCACCTGACAAATCAATACACACTCGTAATGGACCATCCGTAACCTATACACACACACACACACACACACACACACCTGTGCTTTAAGAGATGCTATACACTTAAACCTTTTAGTACAGTTCATGTGTACTCTTCCTTACAGAACCTTTGAAAGAAACGAAACACTTCATAATTGTATCAATATGCTTCAGAAGCTGAAAGCTTCAACCTATCTCTCCTTATGCTGAGCATATGTAAGTGAAGGCTTTGCTCCTGAGCAGGGGCAACTCACGGCCCATGTGATGTGTTCTTTTCCTTAGGTGCTCTTAGGCCTGCTGGCTGGCACAGAGAAGCAGTTCAGTTCCCGTGGCAACACCGTGAACACCCAGGAACCTTACAACATCCTGCCGCTAGCCAGCAGCCAGATCCGGTGTGTGTGTGTGTGTGTGTGTGTGTGTGTGAGATTGTGTAATTTGTTAGAAGAGTGCATTTCCTTAGAAAAGAGAAGTGTCCAGCTTTGACTGTAAGAATGTTTCTCATTGATAAATGTGTAGTCACCTTGATACCATGTTCACAGATATTGTATTGCTCCATAATGGCACAGTACACTTGGTGTTAAATGAAACTCAAGGTCTTTGTTTTTAAATGAAACTCAAGGTCTTTGTTTTTTTAAATGTGACTCAAAGTCTTTGTTTGTTAAATTAAAGTGTTGTTGTTTTCTTTTGCTCAGGTTTGGGTTGTTGCCACTCAGTATGACCAACTCTCGCAAAGCCAAGTCTGCCACACGGGGCTCGGACATCACCAGGCCACTGGTCAGTCACGTAACTGTGTATGTGTGTGTTTGTGTGAGAGAGAGACAGAAAAACAAAGTTTTGCTAAAGTCTTTGTAACCCTCAGAAGAGATTACATGATGTACTGTATCTGTGTTGTAAACAAGCTTTAAGTGACTGAAGAGAGAGTTTATTTTTGCTTTGAGATACGTCATGCAAGTGCAAATCGGTCATGTCTTACTCTCTCTACACACCCAGTGGTTTTGAGAACAGAGATGCCTGAGATGTGAGCCTCTGGATTCCTCTGTACTAGGTGACTGAGTGTGTGTGTGTGTGTGTGGTGCTTGCTGTGCCTTTTGCTAAACCACCTGACAGCAGTCATTGAGTGCAGGTGCATTGACTGCTTTGGGCTGCCACTAAAAAGCATAGAAGCCATGCTAAAGAAAGAATAGGCTATTGTGTTCTGGGCCTTTAAATCAGTTATTGCTTTATTTACTGGTTTTGGGTACTGGGTGTCTGCAGTATACGATTCATTTAAAAAGATTAATAATTTTATGAAAGATTCATATTTTTATCTTTTATAAAATGATTAATCATCATTTATCATGTGGAGGGGTTTATTTTACGTTGTGGACCATATCCTCTATCAGGCTTTCACCAAGGTAAGGTAAGTTGAGGAAAAGGAACTTGTTAACATGCTGTGCAGTTTTCTAACATATCAAATAAAACATGTTAAAGCTGCTGTAAGCAAAGATAGGATGGCCAATGAATGAAGGTGAATAGAATGCACCAAAATATTTGTTTCGCTGTTCCTCTAAAATTGCTTTATGGTGACAGGTCCAGAAACTTTATTTATTTACTTACCTACTTTACAAATTATTTGTTTATTATAATCAGAACATGGGGGGCCGCTTGCAGCAGCTTTAAGACTACTTCCCCACTTGAAAGAAAATACTGTTCTGACGGTTTAGGTGTTGTTATTGTCTGGTAAAGCAGACCTATTTCCTAAACCTTTTGCATGTGCTTCATGGTGACTGTTTCTGATATCAGAATGTTTATATTAGAGTGTTGCGAGCACTACAGCCCAATGGCCTCAAGAAACACCACAAAATGTTGATTTGCTTTTACTTGTTTTTATCCCAACAGGCAACACCAGCTTCAACTCCTGCACCCCAAGACAGCTTCCGCCCTGGCAACCTGTTCAGACAGCTAGCCAATCAGGAGGAGGAACAGTCTAGCTCCTCCCTTTTTAAACTCGGTTGGCTGTCCAGCATGTCTAAATGATGATATTTAACTCAAGGGTTATGGGTTTTTAAACGTGTATAAAAGGGTGTACAAAATAATATATAAATACATTTTGAAATTGTTAATGATGTGTGTGTGTTTTTTTTAACAAGATTTGAAATTGTATTCATTTTACACAATTCAACAACACATGAACGTGAACAGAGGGTTTGGTTTGTGAACTTTATTGTGTAACTGACAACATCCTTGTATTTACATAGGATATTGTGTTGACAGACAAAAAAGGAAGTTGAATTAATTCAGTTGAAACGCACACACACACACACATGCATAAAACAAGCACACACCACAAACACAGTGTCGGTCAACAAACATTTACATTAATGATGGGTGATAGGTGAACAGGTGTTATGTCAAGCTGTAATCTGCACTAAGATAGAAAGGTGACTGCAACCAGTAATGAATTATGCTGTAATGGATACTGTCAGGTAAAAATCAAACCTCCACCTGATCCGCTCACCCAGGTGAGGAAAATAACCTCATCTCAATATATACCTTAATGTATATATTCATACTTCTCATATTGTAAAGCTTCAATAGATACCTTAATGTATATATTCATACTTCTCATATTGTATAGCTTCAATATATACCTTAATGTATATATTCATACTTCTCATATTGTATAGCTTCAATATACAGCGGGGAAAATAAGTATTGAACACGTCAACATTTTTTTCAGTAAGTATTCTTCCAGTGAGGCTATTCGCATGAAATTTTCACCGGACATTAGTATTAACTTAGGTAATCCACACATATATAAAAATCCAAACACTAATGTCTAAAAGTAGTGTTATGAGTAAAAAAGTGGAATGGCACAGGGAAAAAGTATTGAACACGCTAAGAAAAAGCAGTACACAAACGCAAAGAATGGCAAGGAACAAACTGGAATCTATAAGTAGTTAGAGAAATTATCCCTCCTATCTGTACAAATTGATATAAGCTGGGTTAGTACACACTGGTGGGCTATAAAAAGGTTTTTTGTTAGCAAGGTGTCACACAAGAAACATTTCATGATGGGTAAAATCAAAGAGCTCTCCCAAGATCTTTGCAACCTTATTGTTGCAAAACATATTAATGGAACTGGTTACAGATGCACTTCAAAACTTCAGAATCATCCAGCAAGCAATATTGGAGCCATTATTTGCAAGTGGAAGGAACATCACTACATCATCAACTGGCCATGCACAGGATCTCCTTGCAAGATTTCTGACCAGGAATCAGAAGGATAGTCAGAAGAGTAGCCTAAGAGCCAAGGACCACTCTGAGAAAGCTCCAGAAAGATGCAGCAGGTACAATTGTTACAGAGAAAATCATTGGTAATGCACTCCACCGCCATAGCCTCTATGCACGCTCATCCCGCATGACTCTATTGCTGAAGAAAAACATGTCAAAGCTCGTTGAAAGTTTGCTTCACAACATTTGAAGAATCCTATGAAATACTGAGAGATTGCATTCTGGTTAAAAATGTAACTTTTCGGATGTCATACTACACACCATATTTGGAGGAGAAATGGCACTGTGCATCACCCTAAAAATACCCTACCAACAGTGAGGTTTGGAGGTGGTGGCATCATGGTGTGGGCTGTTCTTCATCTCATGGTACTAGCAGACTTCATACAGTTGAAGGAATGATGAATGGAGTAATTTTGTTCCGGAAGAATCTTTACATCCACCAGGATGATGAGGATGAGACATGGCTAGACCTTCCAGCAGGACAATGATCCAAACCATTCAGCAAAGGAAACTCTCAATTGATTTCAGAGAAAGGAAATCAAGGCCCTGACTTTAATTCAATTGAACAGTTTTGGAAGTTAACTAAAGATCAGGATTCACAACAGGGACCCCTGAAATCTTCAATATTAAAGGACTATCTGTTTAAAAGAATGGGCCAAACTCACACCAGAATACTGTGACTGATTAGTTTCATCATACAGGAAATGCCTTAAAGCTGTCATTACGAATAAAGGCTTTTCCACAAAGTATTTAAGAAATTTCAGCAGGCGTGTTCAATACTTTTTTCCTGTGTCATTCCACTTTATTGCACATAACTCTACCTATGGACTTTAATGTTTGGATTTTTTTATATGGGTGGATTATCTGAGTTAATACTAATGTCTGGTGACTGATTTCATGCAAATAGCCTCATTGGAAGTATACTTACTGAAAAAAATGTTGACGTGTTCAATACTTATTTTCCCCGCTGTATACCTTAATGTATATATTCATACTTCTCATATTGTATAGCTTCAATAGACGGCACTAGATTGTGCTGTATGCTATCTATGTTACGTTTTGTTTGTGGTACCATGACCTCATTATAATGATCTCACTATTTAAAAATACATTTCATTCCATTTTTTTAAGAAGTATATCCATCCAAATATATCACTTCCTCACATTTCAAGAAGAGCTAAACAACAACAAAAAACTAAATATGAATATCCTTGTAAATCCATCTGAGTCTACCTTAAACTCCTGCTCTAGAGGCCACCATGCAATGTCATGACCAGTTTCCACAGCCAATCAGATGGACTAAAGGGGCATTCATGGGTAGTTGTAGCTCATGCTGCGCGTGTTCCTGTTTGGTTGAATCTTGTACGGGTGAACAGACCTACACTGTTTTTTTTCCGCTTTGTTTCGTGTCTTCGTGGGGGTCATGGGTCATCTTGCAGTTTACTTGCGGTCCAGCTTGTTCTTGATCTGGCTGATGTCCACGGGTCTCGCTGCTGCCTCAGCCGTCATGCGTTCCTCCTCACTGCGTTGCCAAAGGATGATGGGGTCGACGCCCGGCTTGAGGTTCCTGCCGTTTTGCTCCACCTGGGCATCGCTAAAGGTCAAGGGGCAAAGAGAGAATAGGTGAGATGAGGCCTGCATTCTGCGGGGAAACACCCACCAACTTGAAACTGTTCCAGAATGTAGCCTGTTGCCAAATCATATGCTTATGATTATAATTAAAAGTGCTTTGGGTGCCTTGGTAAAGCGCTATATAAATACAAGTTGTTGTTATTTAACTCCTGACATAATAATCTGGAAATTACACTAAGAGGAGCTTGGTTTATCAGATTTATGAGATGAGTCAATCAGTCATCATTAGAGAGGGAGTGATAAGTCCTGTCCCTTTCAATCAAACTCTGAGAGGAAAAGCACTTTCATTCTGAAATGAGACAAGTGACCACAGATTGTAGATCGCTTAAGATTGTAGAGTGCCCGCTCAGTGACCAAAGATTGTAGAGCACAACACTCTCTATTTACTGGTGACCATTAAGTGATAACCCTCCTGTTGTGTTCGCGGGCAAATGTGACCGATTGACAATTATTTTCTCTCAAAAATATTGTTAACTTATTCTGACTACCATGATTTTGTTAACACAGGGCATCTGAACACACAAAACAAATTTTGATCATTTTCATAAGAATTTGAGTGTTTTATTTAACTTTAGAACACCCATGTGTATTCCTGGTCAAAAATGACCAGCCATTATATGTACCAGCCATGTATAAAATTGAGTCCAGGCACACACCTATTTATCAGATGGACTGTATGTGATTCTGTACATTAAAACACAAACACAAACACACCCTCACTCCCCCCTTTTTGCTTCCATGCCAGCCCCCACTGGAACCTTTCCCCCTTTCTGACTTGCATGAGCTCAGGTCAATGAGGCCTGCAGGCCATAAATAGCAAATGGAAGTTCAAAACTGGTTATACACAATAGAACATAAGTTGATAGAAAGGTGTATCACAAAATTGTGATGCAAAACGTCACAGACGAAATTATTTAAACTTTGGAGGAAAAAAAGGTGATGAGTAAAACACCAGCAGATACAGCTTAACTGAATACACAACAATACAATATGATGTAAATGAGATATGATCCAATTATCAGTGCAATCTGCTCCAATACCAAAACTGATATTGTGTTTGTGTGACTATCAAGTCAAGTAAAATTTTAAGTCAAGTCAAATTCTATAGCACATTTACAGACAGCTGAGACGTACTAAAGTGCTTCACAATAAAGTGCTAAGTGCAATAAACAAAGGAATGACCTCAGGCAGGAGGAAAAAAACGAAAAGGGCAACAAGACAATAACTGTAGTAGTTAAAATAATGTAAAAAAAGAGAATATATAAAAAGGTAGCCAGGGGACACTATGCACTGGCACATAAAAAAGGAGACACTAATGTTTATATTTAGGTGTGTGCTTTTTGTACGTGTCTTGTGTCACTATGTAGGATGGATATTTGCCAAGTATCAACAATAAGTAGAAAAAAGCGCACATAACATTTCTATAAGAGCATACCTGTAGTTGTGTGGCGCAGGATCGATTGCTTTCTTCTGCATATCCTTGTAAGTAGGTGACTTTAGGTACCTGAAAAAGGTGTCCTGTGACAGAAAAATTGTGGTTCCTCAAATCCAATCTATCACCTATAACACTTACCAGGGATGGGCAAAAATACATCAAAATGTATTTTCAAATAAAATATCAAATACCCTGATTCTCAACATTCTGATCACAATAAGTGTGAGCAAATTACAGAGTCAGCACCAGTCAGAGGCTACATTCATTGTTTTGCACTTTTATGATGTCAAAATATTTTTTATAGTTTTAAACTACAAAAATACACACCTATAAAGTATTTTGATACAAAACACGTAGCCATTTTCTTCAACCCAGTAAAATACAAATCACAAAATACTATTTTGTATTTAAAATATGTATTTTAAATATATGTGTTATAAATATTGCCCATCCCTGCCACTTACAATGAAAAGCCATGCACTTAGTGTTTAAAACACACAACCATGAAGATGGCAGCTACTTCACCTTCTTCATTAGCAGGAAGACATGGGTCTGAGCAGCATCCAGGACGTATCTGTGAGGATGGTCCAGACCTTTCACAGTCAAGCCCATGGTCCTGCCGTCAATGTTGATCCAGCGTGGGGCTCCGGGGGCCAGGAAAGTCCTGAGGACACAAGCAGCAGAGCCAGAGTTCAGACAATGAGGTCAAACAGCCTTAGGGCCCTATTTTGGCAATCTAAAATGCATGGACACTGGCAAATAGCTTAAATACATTTAGGGGTTTGTCCAGTCCACATTCTGGGTGGTTTTGGTATCAAACGTCGGGCGCTTGGCGCAAAAACGTGGTTCTTATGTTTATTAATCAGCCATGGGTGTGTTTTTGTGCGTAACATCCTTTAAACCAATGAAAATTACATCTGTCATTCCCTTTAACAGCAAGCAGCGCAACTTCAAACAGCACATCGGTATTTTGATAGTCAGCGGCACATTTGAAGGAATCTGCGTGTACGCAAGACCGAATGGAACAGGTATTCCACTAAACCATGCTTTACTAAAACTAGCAGAGTATAGCCTACAAGCATCTGCACTCGTCTGTTATTTGAACTCATAGGTAAAGTGAAACTAACTTCACCGTGGTGTCATAGTCAATGACAAAATAGTTATACACAGTTAATTATTTTCACTATTGACTGACAATAGGTTACCATCGAAAACATAGCCTGAAAAAAGCAACACTTACCCCAATAATGTTCGAATGACTGAATAAAAAACCTAAGGACATTTATCCTGCAGAGGAGTTGCTGCTTACATCTTACATCTTGTAAGATGCTTACATCTTGTGACAGTGCGTCTTCAGATGTGCTTCATATGCGCCTTTCGCTATAGACCAGGTTTTTCTTGGTCAGTGGCATAATGCTTTTTAGATGGTGTAAGATAGCGATTTTTAGATAATGTGCGAGACCACACCTGATCAAAATAGGGCCCGTACACTGAAGATCAAAACAGCCATACATAGAAGGTCAAAACAGCCACACATAGAAGGTCAAAATAGCTATGTGGAAGTTCAAAACAGCCATACACGGAAGGTCAAAACAGCCATTCACAGAAGGTCAAAACAGTCATACACGGAAAGGTCAAAACAGTCACACATGTAGGGTAGAACAATACTACAACTCCAATCCCTGAGAAACTACATTTGAAACATTTTAGGTTATTTTGGATCATTCAAGGTAATTTCCAATAGAATTATATTATATTTATACTTTTATACAAACGTCCTTGGAGTGACACTTCAGGTGGGCTGTGATATAAATGAATGTAGTCCAAATCACAACATTGGCATGTTATATTTCTATTATATGTTTGTTTTGCTTTAGACTGAGTCTATGTTCTATAAGTTGTCTCTTTGTCATGACTTTAGGCAGGGGTGGCCTATATTGTATTCCATAGCCTTTTTTCATTACCTCTGTCATACTAGGAGAACACATGAGATCAGATCAGTATAACGCACAGAGAGAGGCCTAAATTCAATGGCGGACGAAGTATTTTGTGGCATGTAAAAGCTTTGAAGTGACCCACCAAAGTTTGTGCTTAGGATATGGTAATGGTAATAAATAAGCAAATAGATTTTGCGTAGTTATCAAACTAGCTTTAGACTGTGCCCATCATTTAAATGAAGTCCCTAACACCAGATCAGTAAATAAAAAGTTCTTTGACACAGAATACAATCAATTGATTCAGCTTTGCCTTGTAAACTTTTCTAGCACCTAAAATGTGCCAATGTTCCTCATGGACAAAAACTTCCCTAAGGAAAAATCCTA
This sequence comes from Alosa sapidissima, assembly GCF_018492685.1. Taxonomy (NCBI): domain Eukaryota; kingdom Metazoa; phylum Chordata; class Actinopteri; order Clupeiformes; family Clupeidae; genus Alosa; species Alosa sapidissima. The sequence continues at coordinate 6,015,796 of NC_055959.1, read as the reverse complement.
ATAACTAGTAATGAGATCAAGAGGGACAGTCCAGAATTATTTTTATCCTCAGAGCAGTTTTTCATCCCTGAGGCCATCCAGAGTGTTGCTCAGTCAGACTTAAAGAGTGGTTTGTTTCTCTTGCATTCATGCGTTTATTAGCGTGTTTCCGCCTCTGCCTTGTAAACCCTTTCAACACTTTACTGAGCATGTGTCCGGTCAGAATCTCACTTGAAAATGGCCTGGGACTGTTCGGCCATGGATCCAGCAGACCCCCACTTCATCACCTCCGCAGCTTCCCAAAACGCCAAGTTCTCACCTGTGGTCAGAAGTGGGGAAAAGTCAGCCAATCAAGTCCTTTTTGAGGCATGTAACAAGCCATGTCAGAGAAACTGGTCATTGACTGTGTTTTTGATTTGCTGAAATGGCGAACTGAATCACACACATACCGCTGAACTCCTTCTTTAAGAAGACCTTAAAGTCCTTGCGACCACGGGGGTCATTGAGCAGCTCCATGAGGCTGAAGGACCAACGCTCCACTCGCATTTTAGTAGGAACTTCCACACTAGGAGAAAACACACACACACACACACACACACACACACACACATTTGAAACACATTATAATGTAATGTATAATACAACCAGGCCCATTATTAGGGGTGGTCAAAGGGTACTGACGACCCTCTCCCAAGGCTCAGTTGGCAGGTGCATGCAAAGGTCTATGTTTTGCTGACGGTGCTTGGTGAGCGGTTGTGGAAGAGGAGCCTAGTTTGTGACATTATGTCCTCTTCTCGGTTATGTCGAATGGCTTACCTGTGCATACAGTGTGTAACACATGCATCATTCCACTATCTCCATCTAAGACGCATCAGCTGACCTTTGCAAGTTGAGCTCCCAGTAAGCGTCGTCATTGGACAGCCAAGGGTTGCTGGGGATGCAGGGGGCCAGGAAAGGGTCATGGTTCTTGTACTTGGTGATATCCTTGACAAGACTGTAAGAAAGAAAGGACATGTGGAGAAGCTGTGGGATCCAGTAGCAGCATCAAGTAGTAGCATCCTGCAGGCGTGTAGAATTGAATTAAGAATGACTCCTAAATTCCAATTCAATTCTTGAATTTGAATTTAATTTGAATTGAGGTCAAAAACAGGATCTAGAATTACAATTTGAATTTGAATTAGAAGTGGAAGTAGATTTGAAATTCAATGAAATTCAAAGATGTTTTATTTTTTACATTGTTTTACATTTAAAATATGTTTTGTTGCACTCTTTGTACCACAGCCGTGGGTATACCCTTACCAATCCCACTCGTGCCATATTGCTTAAATGACTTACGCTCCCAGAGATACTGTTGATTTGACCCTTGACCTCATCATGGCCTGATTCAGATGGATTGTCTGAAAAATAACAAGTGACAATTTAATGTGTGCAATTTGGATTCTCTGTCTAGAACTAGACCTACAGATAATATTTAAAAATGATGTCACCCAACTACTTACAGTCCTTCTGAAGTGGTCAAAGGTTTGTGGCTGAAAGGAGAAAAGGTTAATTAGTTAAATCTGTGGAAAAAGTAAGTAGATAATCAGAAAGGGTTGGACTGGTAATGGTAGGTATTCAAATTATTTCAGTAATGATAGAATGCTGCTAGTATTGTTGGTATTGTCCTAATGACTTGGTTCTGTTCAACCACAAGCAACACAAACTATTTAAAATGTTTAGGAAGATGGGTTTTGCAAGACACATGGAATACTATAACTACTGGGTCACTTAGACTTTGAAATAGACACATGAGAGAGAGAGAGAGAGAGAGAGAGAGAGAGTGTGTGTATGTGTGTGTGTGTGTGTGTGTGTGTGTGTGTGTGTGTGTGTGTGTGTGTGTGTTTCTCTGTGTAACCTGTCCTCTTTGGAAGAAAAATCTGTATGCATGAAACAAAGAAAACAAGGATCATCAACTAAACAAGACATAAAAACACACTTTAAACGTTGAAAATTCCTGGTATGACGCTAAATTATGTAGTATAAATCAAATATTCACTCCCTAACCACCAATCAAAAGAGCACCACTATAAGCCAAACGTCAGCCTTATCTCTAATCCAATATAGGGGAGCATATCAGGGACTCTCTGTTGTTTGCACGCAAGCTCACAAAACCAAGTTAATCTGTATAAAGGTAAATAAACCTGGCACATGCTGAACTCATTTAAGACTGACAGTTTCATGCTGTGTTTTGGATTACCTCAGCTCTGCCTAAAGATGGTGGCCATATGAGCAAATAGTTTTGGTATGGGGCCTGAGCTGCAAGACTCTTGCTGCTCATCATGGTCAAGCTCTGACAACTTGAAGGAGCTGCTTTCACAGACCCCTCCACCTCCACCCCCCAAGGGTCAACACTGTGCCCAGTACATCCTCTCTCCCTATAAGCTGTTTTACAGTGTATTACAGTACAAGGAAAAGTCAGGGGAGGAAGAGGGAAAGCATATGCTGGACTGGAGAGAGAAAGAGAGAGAGAGAGGGAAAGAGAGAGAGGGGGGAGAGTGAGAGGGGGAAAGAGGAAGAGAGAGAGGAAGAGAGAGAGGGAGAAAGAGGGACAGAGTGAGAGGGAGGGCTGGACTCTCTGGAGGAAGATCAGCAGGTCATGAATCCTCTTACAGCTGAGTAATCAGATTGAGAGTGACTGGGGGCACGTGGGCGTTCTGGGCCACGGCAGACACACGGCTAAGCCGCCCTATTGGACTTATACGTGGGGCTGCAGGTGGGAAAGCACTCCTACTTACTGTCATCCACCCCACCACAAACCACATCACAACCACCAGGGTTCCGGCCTCTCAAATGACCAAAACAGTCACCACCCCCTCTCTTACTTTTTAAGACCTGTGGAAGTGTTCACACTACCTGTAAAGTTTAAGAACCGCAATACTACTGCGCCCCAGGGGCCATTTGTACTGCTACTTCCGTATACCTATGGTGGCATGGCAAGAGCTCCAGGCCTCATCGCCCATCAGACTCACCTGTTACCTCCTCGTTGGGATCAGAGAGGCGGTCCAGACAGTCCATGGCACTGTGTGCTCTTGGCTATAGAGTGACAAAAGAAAATGATTCTGGAGATATGCACACGGATGAAATCCAAGCCACAACAGTATCAATACAGATAGTATCATACATGAACTATACTGAGTGAATCAATAGTTTTTTCCTTGTTATTTTACCATGGGCAAGTTCACTCTTCACCATGGGCAAGTTCACTCTAAGATTTATGTGGATTTCTTAAATACCACATGGATAGCCATTGATGTACTTCAGAAAGGCCTATATGTACATTATGATATCAAACCACACAAGCCACATAATAGAATTGATGGATGTGGTAGTATTATTGCTTTATCATACTTTGGGATTTGAGATTTCAGTTGTTTTAAACTTTTTAACGACTTACTGGTGGTCGCTGTACAATCCAGTAGGCCCGCTCCTGACAGTCAAACACCACACGGTCAGCCTTCTGACGCTGCTTGTTTGCCCTGATGAAAGTAATTGATCAAAGTCATTTTTCCATTAAATATAACGTCCTCATAGTGTGCTGTTCACTAATGTATCAGCTAATGTCATCATACCTACTCAGACACTGATATGAATTTTACTCCTTATCTGAAATACAATATGTTTGTGTATTTCTTCAACATATTAGAAATTAGAGGTAAAAACGAATGCCTATAACTCTGCCATTAACATACTGAAAGTCCTGGCAAAAAACACACAGAAACCTTAGAAGCCCTCTGCACAGTGGCCTCATGTGTCTCTAAAAGGGGATTGGATAGTAGTATCATACTTGTATTGCTCTGAGGCTTGCATCACAATGAAATCCCATTTGGGGTTCAGCCATTTGTGGAAGTTATTGTAGCGTGTCTAAGTATAACAGAGGGAGAGAGAGGGAGAGAGCATTAAAGGATTCATCTTGTATGATTAATACTGTAAAGTATAATACCGGAAATTGTCTGTTAACTTACTCACCTGTTCGTACACCTCCAAAGATCCCTTTTTGCGAATGTTCCTCTTGGCCAAGTAAATTGCTGAAAGAAGAGAAAGAGCATTGTGTACCAAACTAAATCTGTGATGTGTGACACATGCGGTTGAAATAGATGTGTATGTATAATCAAATTCAAATTTGATTAATGGCAATAAACATACCATAATCTAGATCCTCAGCTGGCCACTTCTGCACTGGCCAGAAATAGGGCGTCTGCACAATGGCATAAACACAATCACAGTGCTGTAAACACAACTGGCAGTGTAGAGAAAACAACTGAAGCATTTATTTATAGATTAGTCTGTGTGATGACTCGAGAAGTTAAGTCACAGGAGAGAATGTTTACCTGGAAACGGTAGAAACTACCATCAGGTTTAAGAATCAGTTTCTTGTGGTCCTGCAGGGGGTAAATGTAACCATACGCCACCAGCATGGTGCCAAAAGCCTGGGCCTCTGACAGACGAAACAGGGGAAACGTAAGATGACATATAATATCAATATAATGTCCCTTTTGAATTATAAGGTTCTATCTGCATTCGGAATAGTTCTGAGATATTGAACTTCATAGTTGTAGAATTACGTAGAGTTACACTGATAAGGGGAACAAGCCTTTTTAGATATAATGCCCAAAAATGCATACAACTTCAACCTCACCTCACCTTATTAAGTTGTCACAGGATAAGAATATGTCGATAACTCTATTTTGACAAAAATGTCAGATAAAACCATTTAATTCTAAGGGGACGATAATTTAAAAACCAAGTGTGCTATAAAATTACAGATAGCCAAATTACATTGCTCATAAAGGATGTAGGTGACACGGTGTAACAGTATTACCTCATTATAACATTGGCTCCTTTCTGTTAAAAAAAGATTATCTTGACAAACACATGCTGTTTCCTTACAATCACTTACCTTCGGTTTCCATTTTCATTTTGTTAGCAATCCATGCCAGAATCTCCTGACCTATAAGAATATAGACCTGAATTACATATTCAGGTATGTACTGTTTGCAAGCGATCAGAGAAGGTTACTTTTGTAAAACATTTAATAACTGTAGGTAGTAACTGTATTGTAATAATTAAAGTAAAAGTGCATTGTAATAATTAAATAAAAGAGCATACATACTCTCTATTAGTTATGTATTCATTTAGTTAGTTTGGTAGTTACTCAGATAGATAGATAGATAGATAGATAGATAGATACACACATAGATAGATAGATAGATTAGATATCATATACCTAATGAGTTATTCCTTATTAAGCATTTAATAAATATGTCAGGAACACATACTCTGTAAAGCACACATTAATAACAGTTAATTTAGGTTTTTTTATAATGATACCACATGGGTCTCTTTATGCTTCTAACCAAATGGGAGTTTTGTTTTATTCCCAATAACTAGGCCATGTCTCTGCAATTCCATCTGAGTTCAGGTGAGTTCGGGCAGCACTGATCTGTGCTGTGGTCTTAGCAGCGCTTAAGGGGACAACTTTAGAGCACACCGAGTACAGAGCTCATCCAATTGTAGGCTTGCCTTATATAGCCAGTGTTAGCTGCTTACTACAGCCACAGCATGAGCACCGCTCCCTGATCTACATACAACACCTCCCGAAGGAGCCCTACTGTGACTGGGGATGCCCTGAAAGCTGTCTCATCATTTGGCATACATCCTAGGTGTCTAGGTATTTAGGTAAAAACTAGATAAGGCAGGATAGATACTTGTCCACTAGACATATTTTCACTCTTATACATCTGGTGTTTTTCTTCTTTATTTAGAACAAACAAAAAGCACAACGTGTGATTAAAATGTCTAAAAAGGGTCAGCACATTGTTGCACACTGGGTACGAGAACCTCAGCAATAACAGCTTGGTCCTGACCAAAATGAACATATTCTGTTCAGCAATTGTCAGCTGTTTTGTCTGTAGTACCATACAGTTCTAACAGTAAGAGATTTTACAATTGAAAGTATATGGTGCAAGTAACCAAGTGAAGGAGTACCAAACCCACCTGTCAGTACATGGGGGATGGTGGTGACATTGAGCTTCTGGTCTGTTCCCTTCAACCCACTCTGCATTTCCACAACCAAGGCCTCCAGCTGAGGGCAGAGAGAGATAGAGAGGGGAGGGGGGGGGGGGGGGGGGGGGCACTCGTTCACTCAAATCTTGCCCACATCAAGGGCGCACAGGTCTGGCTTTGGGTTCATGTAGATTTGAAAATCACAGTCTGGGTCACAGAGAAATGGGTTTACCATAAGCACTGTCTTTGTTTTAGTTACTGTGGAGGCTATTCTGTGAGTGTCAAAGAACTATAAAAACTGTTTTGATCCACACGGATGTGAATCAAGAATATCTAAATATGTTACCTGATTTTAAAAAGTCTCAAAATAACTGTAGCTGTATTAACAGGCATCGAAAGCAGACCATTCCATAACACAAAACTGTAAACACTGGTTTATCACATGCACAATGTTTAATGCAGGACTAGTGTTCCATTCAAGCACTGATTTCTAAGACTATTTGCAATATCATTGTACAGCAAATGAGTATTGAAATGCAAAATTGAATGAAATCAACCACAAAACTTTCACAGTTCATGTTGCTGTTTGTAGCCTGTTTTAGGGGACAACTTTTAGCAATGTAGACCAACAGCTATACAATGTAGGCCCCCAGTAAAGAACATTGTAAGGCTAGCACTTTGTCCTGGGGATCTTCATATTTAACCTGTGAATTTACTGCAACTAACAAAGTTGTCCTGCTTTAAATTACTTGAAACTCCCAAATGTCAGAGCTTGTCTGATGCTACACTAATTGGCTTAGAGGACAGATTCTGACTTTGGCCAAGATTGGCTCAAAGTCTGCAAGCTTTTAGTAGCATTAGTATCTAGCTTTTTAGTATCTAACAACAGTGACTGTCCATACCAAAACATAAACTGGTCAAATGTATTCTAAATTGCTTTTGTGGGCCTTGTGTTTCTGTCAAGACAACAAATGTAGTCTAAACAAATTTCGTAACACCTAAACAAATTTAAATAAATTGCCTCCCAAATATAGGCTACTGTTTGATTGACTGACTACTAGGCCTACTATGCATAGTCTAATGATACAATAAGATGTTTTACTGGATAGTTTAAAAGGAAGAATTTCCATGCTGGAAAGCAAACATTTCAAAGTTCGACAAATACAAATATGAAACAGAAACTGTAAATGTGGTAAGCCTACATATGGCAGGCGGCAGGCCACATTTTGTATTGCATAATAATAGGCTATATATTTTTGTAAAATAGATCTAGTGCTTACCTTTTTGAGACATGACATTCGAGGCCGATAGTGCTGTGCATGATCTCGATTTGACCGTAGGCCTACCGTCATGTTTGCCGTTTGATGGAGTTATATCCAGCTATAGGCTTAATTTCAAACAAAAATTATTTGTTTCATTTAAAACAAAATGATGGAAGTGGTGCGCCTCGCTCTCCGCACGCACACACGGGAACATAAGGAGCTTGCAGGAAAAAAAGAAAGTGCAAAGATGAGTCTCCACCAATCACGGAGCAGCTCTATTCCTACAACCTGTTATCCCATAAACGAGCATCACCTTTAAACAGCGGCATGTTCAATAGGCGGCGACATGGAGCACATGAAGACTTCCACACAATACATAGCCTACTTTTCCAAGTGCGTTCAGTGCAGGTTCAATTAATCAGATAGGCTACAACAAAACAAAAATAATAGTAGGCCTAGCCTAGGCCTATGGAGCTATATAGACAAGAACTTAGGCCTATTGGATAATTCTTGCAGGGAGGACAAACACATGAACACTCGTGGCTAACGGCCAAATGAAATAACTATAGACAGTAAAGGAAATAACCCAGGCTACAGGCTAATACGTCTTTTGGGTGCAAGTAGGCTAATTTCCTCTTTATTTTATTTCCAAAGACAAATACATGAACAGTATCTGAGTATAACCAGTAGCATAGAGACGATTGCTGGTCAATGATTTAAACGTTTTTTACATTATTGTCGATTCTTTGCCAGTTATTTAGACTCATATTGTTTAGTAGCAGAGAGGCTTCAAGGATCTTTGGTAGTAGCCTCACAGTCGTCAAGTCTCTCGCAAGAAGAGCCGCCCAAAATTTCATCACAGAATGCCGTGCGCGCCCCCAAATTGGAGTCACGCCCCGCCCGCCAATGGACTCACGGACGCGCTCTAACCCTCCCTACTGTATCGATGAAGTTGTTTCAAAGATGGCGGATTTCCTGCCGTCCCGGTCCTTTTTATCTGTTTGTTTTCCTAACTGTCTCCTCACTAGCAGTGAGGCAGAACAATTAAGGAAATCTAAAGAGATAGATAAGTGTATATCGCGGGATAAAACGTATGTGAAACGGTTGGTGAAGATATTATTACTCGGAGCTGGAGAGAGCGGCAAATCTACTTTCCTCAAGCAGATGCGCATCATACACGGTCAGGACTTCGATGAACGGGCAAAAGAAGAGTTCCGGGCTACAATTTACAGCAATGTTATCAAAGGTACGGTTTTAAAAAGAAAGTCTACACTCTGGCCGATTACTTTTGGTATTTTTGAATTTTCGTAGAGCAGGCTATTGTTTGTCTTGGAAGTTCAAAAGTTGTGCAAGGGTGGTGTGGCTAGTCGGCTGAAGTTGTGCGACGTCGAGCGGAGGCATTCACTTGTTTCTGAACCCATGCATTCTCAACCAGCAAGCAAACAGAAGAAACGCCCATGTTATTCGGCTAGAAGTGTTCTACCACAATGATTTTCAGAACAAAGAGATGGCTCATTTACACCTCACCTGTAGTGGTCCCTCTGTGATGCCTATGTTTTATCTTTTTACTTGAAGAACACACATTAAATTGCTGGACTCACGTTGACTATTAACGTTACTAACACTTTGCTAAGTTAGCAAGGCTGCTAAGTAGATGGCTATGTCAATTGCAAGTATAATGGCAGATAGCTAACTAACGTGAGGCTGATTAGCTAGCCAGCTGTTCGAGATAGTAAAACATAAGAAAGAAAATCTGGGTGATGAGTACTGTGTCACACAATATGAGTTTGAGGATTATAATTTGTAAACTAGAGCGTTGTTTGCTGGTGACCATAAAGAAACTGCAACGTTAAAACTTAAAGTTGGTGACGAATGGAGATGATCTTAATGTACAGGGAACGTCATAGATTAGTTGTCTGATAGCTATTTTTTCCATTTAGTCATAAATACGATTATAAACCGGAATTAGTGACGTGTAAAATATGCATATTTTGTATAGAAAATATGCCCACCCAAACATACATGGTACTGTAGGCTGTAATCATCTATGGATTTGCAACCCTTTTTTGCTAACAACAATGGAATTGGTGTCTAGCGAAAACAAGACAAGGTGGCTGTGTTCCGAGTGTTGTGGATGGGCATGCCCATTTTATTGTTTACACGCCTCTGCAAGATGACCACCCTCGCCATGTAAAATAGCCATATTATTAATTTATGAACTAAATGTTTTATCCTGCAGCGCAACATAAAGGTGCAGGCAGTGAGAGGGTGGTGTCCACTGTTAAGAGTTCACATGAGGCTCAAGAGGAACTCCATGAGAAACGGTCACAAGAGATCCTGCCATGTGTTACAGTTGTCTAACCAGTTAGCGAATTGAAGTGAAGAGCTATCGATGCCACTTATTCAAATGAACTGTCCCGATTGATTTGTTGTTTAGTACAACAATCCAAATTCTAACTTTGGAGTTCTAAATGCTAAACGTCGTGCCCATCGTTGATCATACATTGATATGATACCTATCGTAATCTGGTTACACAAAGAAGATACATAGCACATTAAATGTCTCCTCGACTGAACTTCATTTGTGTTAGCTATTAACGCAGTTTAATAACGTGTTTCAGCATAAAACGGGGGAAGACCCCTTTGAGGGTTTCACTGGGGGTTTCCAGCACCGTCATAGCCGACATAACCTCACCCAAGCACCACATCGAGAATGGAACCACAGTTGTAGTTTCTGATATCTGGTGGTATTTTTTTTTTTTTTATTTCGATGTTGGAGTCACTCTTACTTGAAGCCAGTGCCTCGCCTGTTACAGACAGGAAACGTTTAGTGAAATGGGCTGGCTGTTCTTGATGTAGCCTAAACCTTAAGCGGCTCCACGGAGCTGAAGGATTTACCCGCACTAACTTTCAATTGAGCTGTTATGGAGGGCTTACAGGGCAAAGCTCGCCCTTTCCTTGCAGTGGAATCCACCCGTGTTCGTGATATTACCCTGCGCACGAGAAGGGCTCAGTGTAGGCCTGAATAGGAAGCTAAGCGAGTGTGGGGGGATACGTTTGGTTTGCATTCGTTCTCCTTCAAAAAACACATCCGACAGAGTGGGTCTTCCAGTGTCTTTTTGCCTGTTTTTTTTGTATACCTTCATATACACATTTAGGAGAATTACATTTTCTCTCAAGATGACAGGAGTCACCAATATTGACACTCACTCACTCTGTCACACTGATTCTCATTCTCTTCTTACACAAACACACTCACTCACACCAGTATCTGCAGAGTTTATCAATTTCAGAGGAGATGTGATGTTGTCAAAAATTGTTGATTCCATGTGTGGGGTTGGAGGCTGGTGATCTCTATGGGAGGAGTTGTGAACGGTGTATATTTGAGAGGGTGGGGACGACGTGATGGGAATTAATTTTAAAGTTATTGAAAAGTATGAGAGAGAGAGAGAGACTTTCCGCATCCGCTGAGTTGGGAGGGCAGCACAGTCATGTACAGAGGCTCATCTAAGTTCAGTGAAAGCCAGCATCATACACACCGTCTTAAAGACATAATGTGACATCATTAGCTCCTCCACACACCCCCTTCTTACTTCTGCGTGTATAATTTTTATGACTGAATGAAGGGGGAGAAACATTTAACTCCCACCTCTCTTGTTATTACACTGTATGAATGAGTCAGTGTGTGAGACACAGTCTCTTACTCCATACAACGGTTCATGGCATTTGTCAAAGACAACAGCTGCCATGGAAAAAGAAAGATTTTAACAGTGATTATGACAACACAAGGGCAGTCCCTTATTGGATCAGAGACAAAGATGACTGTTCTATTTATTTATTTATTTATTTGATATCTGCAGTCATGGTTTTTGTGGAAGAGATCACTTTTGTCATTTAATTGTGTGTATGTGTGTGTGTGCGCGTGTGCACACGCTTGTGTCTCTCTGTGTGTGAGGGAGTATGATGACGGGTAGTTCCTGTTTGCGACGCCTCAGTTCCACGCACGCCATCTTGGACCCCCGTCAGCGTTGGTTGTGGTGGTGCTGTTGTTTCTGTTATTTATATTTGTATTTAGTCATTGTTCCAGGCTGCATTCCTCCTGGCCCAGGGCTGGCCTTAAGTCTTTGGGTAGCCCTGACTGGCAGCTGGGGCTGGGCAAGCGAGCGCTTGCATCCTGCGATTGTTTTGCTTCTTAAATCAGAGGTGATCTGATAATCCAGGCATGCAGTGGCAGGGGCACCTCCTGAGCGAGGGAAATCTCCACGGTGCCAAAGGCCCCCTTAGTTGTCACGGCAACACCAGAGCTTTGCCTGGCCTCCTCTTTGGAATTCTGGCCGGGGCGGCCAAGACTCTGGTGATGGCTGGCCAGGCCTCCTTGTAAGCCGTTTGATGACCAGCTGGTCCTTCGATGTGTATTTGAGACAGGCTCGTGTAGTCATCGGTTTCGGTTAAGGATGGATGCTGTTTTCCTCCCATGGTTGTCTGTGACTATCGGTCTACAACACTGCTCAGCCTGCCAGCCAGCCAAACAGGCCACGAAGATGTGCTGAGAAAGAATTGTTCCTTGGCCCTTACCCATCTCTCCCATCAGTGCCCAAAATCCTTCCGCAGTGCAGTTCTTGAACAACCTAGTAAAATAAGCCTTTCATCAACAATGGAACAATATAACATTCCATTGGATAGATCTAGGAATTCTATAGAATGTTCTCTAGAACACACTGGTGTGACGGTAGCTGTGCTTCTCACATTGGCTCACGTCTCTTGAGTATTCTGGGCCAGCCACATCTCCTGTTATCTCTCTTTTTGCCGGCATTTGAGGTCTGAAATTGAAGCAGTGAACACCCGCAAAAATCATTAAAGATTGAAAAAACATTCACACTCTAGGCACTTTATCAGTAGTTATTTACGCTTCTGCTCTGTAGCTTCACAATGCCTCTGCTGTTGGAGTGCATCATATTTGCCACAGGCGGTCTGAGCTGAGTGTATTTTAATGCATCTCATGGTGGGCAGCTCGTTATCGCCACAGTAATGGCCCTCTATGGACCCGTGCTATCGATCTAGCGCCCCAGCTACCAGTCATCACTCGATTGACCCGCGTGTCCGGACATGATGGTAAAGCGGGGCCCTCCATACTGTAGGCCTGCTCCAGAAAGCTGACCTTCCAGGGGTCAGACACGCTAGTTCCAACTGCTCTCTCAACATTATGTGTGCATGCTTGAATATGCACTGTCTAACCTACTGTATGATGGTGTGCAAGTACTGTATACTGTGACGATGCGTGCATGCTTGACAGTGTAATGTATAATGTATTGTGTGCCTTTTTGATTGTGCTGTAGGCCTATAGCCTATGGTATGATGCTGTGTATGCTTGAGTATTTACTCTGTGATGGCTTGTATATCTTTGACTTTCTAGGAGATCCCTCCTCCTGCATACCGTCTCTCTCTCTCTCGCATGCATAGGGAGTATGTGCTCTCTCCTCCCTTTCTCCCTATGTCTCTCTTTTTCTCTCAGTCTCTGACACACATACACACACACGGCTAATTCAGCTCTTACTTAGCACCACCTCCCCCTGTGAAAATTCTCAGGCAGAGTAGGTATAGGTCTGCCTGCCTGCAAGCATGTCTGCATGTGTATGTTTATGCTATCAGGTGACAGCAGGAAACCGCCGTCTGTAAATGTTTCTTCAATTTAATTTGTCCCATGCTGTCGCACTTGTAACCGCAGCTACAGAGTGCAGGCACACGCACACACACACACACACACACACACACACACTTTCCCTGCCTCATATGCCTGGTGGGGAGACCAGCAGCTGCCTTCTGTGGTCTGTCAAATGCAAAGTGTGTGTGTGTGTGTGTGTGTATCTGAGGGGAGATAAAAATCCTCAGATAAACATCAGAGGCAGAGCAGACCCGTGGTGGGGAGAGCAGCCAGGGAACTGGTCCACCCTGCCCCCCACCCCCCCAGTTACCTCCGCTCAGGATGGGGACAGGAGAGAGCATGGACTTATGTGGTGCTTGGAATATAGCCAGTTAAAGGTGCAGTCATCTCCTCATGACCCCCCTTAGCTGCCTGTTCTGTGAGTACACTGTAAAATGTTGTCTTCAAGGCAGCGCTGCCTGGAAGGCGCTAGGGTTAGGCATGGGTTAATGTTAGGGTTGGGGTTGGGGTTACGTTTAGGATTAGGTGCCTTTTAAAAGGGACACCCGGCAACGTTTTCGTGTTTAATTAATCATCTTCGTAAGTCGGTATATGGTTAAATGACTCATTACGGGGCGAATGAAGGCTCTCTCGCCCGCCCCTAATGCCTGTAGAAAGAATATCCCACTTGCAAGTTTATAATGGCAGAGCCGGCGAAGAAGCAGCGAAAACCCTTGACGGAAGACGCAAAGAAAAGGAAAAGAGCTTCAGACCAAGCGAGGGGGAGTTTCGTAGAGAAAAAGCATCAGGCTTGCCTGGTGTCCCTTTAAGTAGATGGTGCAGTGCTGCCTGGAAGATGACGTTGGGGACTTAAACACCATCGAGCGGAGGCAGTCTAGGCTTCAAAAACTGGAAACAAACAGTGAGGGCAGCCTGTCCCTCAAACCAAAACAAAACCCTGTATGGAGATTCTCTGGGAATACTGAAGAGAGGGGTGAGCTACCTCCCTTGTGTGTTTTGTTTGGTCCTTGGTTAAGATATAATGAATGTTGTTGTTGGAACATACGCAACATCCTGCACAATTGTTGACTGCACCTTTAAGACAGACTAAGGGAGACAGAGGGAGAGGGACAAGAAGTGGTAGAGACCGAATGAATGAGGATGACAAGAGTTGGTGGAGGTTGAATAAAATGACTTTAGCTGATCTGTGTGGGGGTTCTGTTTCTCACTACCACACCCCAGCACCCCCACCCCTCTAAGTGCTTGCACCAAACAGGAAAACAACAGCACAGACACGCACACGTTCATGGGTACTCGTATGCAGATTATGCACTCACACACACCATCTTACACACACACACACACAGCAACAGTAGCAGTGTGGGTGCTTCTGGCATGAGCTCACCTAACCTCACCACACGCCGCAGGCACACCTATTTTTAGATTTGAGTAAAGTGGGGAGACTGGGCAGGTCAGTCTTCTCTCTCCCCCTCCTCCCCCTTTCTCTCTCTCAGTTTCTTTCTCTTTCTTTCTCTCCCTCATTGTTGACAATAAACAAACCTCTTTGCTTTGAGTTTCCTGTCTGCGCATTTGTAAAGCCTGCAGGGGTTGAGCTTGTTTTTTTATTGCTCTTTTTTAAATACGCTTTTTATTGTGTGTCCCTTTCTTTATGAATGTGTGTGCCTGTGTGTGTGTGTGTGTGCGCGTGTGTGCTGCATATAACTCTGACTAATCAATATGCCATTCTCAGGAACTTGAGTAGCGTTTGTGTGTCCCAAAGGACTGAAGTTTGTTGTAACACATACACACAGAATCATGTTTGCTGCTGGGTGGTTAGTAGTATTTACAAAGGTGCTGACACATGTGAATATTTTGCTGCATGATGTTTTTGTTTCTGTCAGTACCACTTGGTATCACATGGCACTCACTTAATCTCCTCTCCCTCCTTTCTCTCCCAGTTCTACCCCATCTGGTCACCTAGCACCTCCTCTGTCCACCTCTAGTCTACTCTGTTGACTCTTCCCATTTGTGTCCCATCATTACCTTCTATTCATCCTGTCTTTACTGTAGGGATTGAACTTAATTTTATTCATTGCTTTTTTTGAATGTGTGTGTGTGTGTGTGTGTGTGTGTGTGTGTGTGTGAGAGGGAGTGAATGCATATGTGTAAATGCATATGTGTGAACTTTGTTTTTGATTCATCACTCTTTTTAAAATTGTGTGTGTCTGTCTATCTGATCTAATGTGGTTCTATTCTCTGGGGAGACACCCCTGCAGATGCACAGTCCTTACCATCCCTCCTTTTCTCCCCCCTCATTCCCTCAGGTATACGGGTGCTGGTGGACGCACGCGAGAAGCTACACATCCCGTGGGGAGACGTGTCCAATCAGACGCACGGCGACACCATGATGGCGTTCGACACGCGAGCCACCTTGGTGGCACAGGGGCTGGTGGACACTAAGGTCTTCATGCAGCACCTGCCCTCCATCTGCGCCCTGTGGGCTGACTCGGGCATCCAGAATGCCTACGACCGCCGCCGGGAGTTCCAGCTGGTACGTAGGTGGACGTAGAGGGACGGGCGAGCAAGTCTTCATACAGATGCGCACATATGAAATGGAAGTAGTTTGGGTGGGGCACACAGATGTGGTTGGTTGTGCATTAGATGTAGGAGTATTAGTTTGCAAAGGGTTATGGTCAGGATGCTGCATCTGTTTGGGGTTTGTGGGGGGAGGGGGTGTGGTCTGGGATCGGGCAAGGTGTTATGTAGAGTAATGGACGTTTTGGGCGGATGCTTCCAGTGCTCTGATTGGTGGGTGATGGTGTGGTCGTGGTGTGATCTGTCCCTGTCCCTTCCCTCCGCTCCCTTCCTCTACTGTGTCCCCATCATAGCTGTCACAACACAGCTGGCTCTGGGGCTATGACGTACTCCACGTGACTCACTCCTTGATATGTCGTGACCTACTCCTTGCTGATGTACGTATCAGTACAGATGCTGCTGTATCAAAACAGTATGAAAAAACTAAAAGCATAAGGGACAGCAGAAACAGGTAATCTGAAGTTAATAAAATATGGAATTTGCTTTTCAGATCACTGTGGCTCTGAATATGAACTGTTTGAGTTTTTCTCAAGTTTAAGCACAGTCTTTAACAGCACTTGTAAAGTCTGTCTAGGACCACGGTCATTATTCAAAATCAGCATGTTTTGCAATATGTATGGTACTGTGGCCTCTATCGTCATGGCTATGCAGAGGAGTCTGACACTGTAGGACGTCTCTGTGGAGTTTGGCTTTTTGATTTGAACAGTAACTTATGGTGCGTTCCATTTGTACTCGTAAGTTGTTTTCTCAGTCGTTTTTCTCAGTGTTTTTTCAAGCAGAAAGTTGCAAGTGGAACACCCCAGCTGACCTATTTGTCAGCTCGTTTGAACACTGAGAACCCCCGAGTTCCAATTTCCAAAGAGGCTGCGCCCATTAACAGTAAATGAGAGCCATAGATATGCACTGTTTCTTAGCATTTCTGTCTAGATTATTTTGGTCAATATTTAGATCAGTTATTTAACATGATTACGCAATGATTTTGGAAAAAGCCATCAATTATGTAACTTTACTAAGATGAAACTGAAAAACAAATAAGAAGCAAAAGGGGTGTTCTGAATTTATAAGTCCAGATCAAGCAATATCATCGGTACAAAACTAAATACATAATCTTTAAGAAGTTGGTCATTTCCTCTGCTTGGTTTGTTTAGGTAATTTAAAAGTCCAGTGTTCTTTTGGCTGTAGTGCTTCTTCTGACCCCTTCAGATAAACTGTCTGCCCTCTGGCTGCAGTCTGCTGCTGTTTATGCTTCTGCTACAGACTCTCTAGCATCTGCTCAGCTGTGTCTTCTGACACAGTCTTTTCAGTAAGGAAAGAAATATGCAAAAGAATTAGGAAAGAGAAAGAAATCTGGTTCACTGGACTCAGATCAAGCCTTGTTTTGTTGTTGCGTGTGTGTCTTTTATGGACCCCTGAGGTTTTGGGTGCGTTCTGTTGCCCCTCTGTCTGACCACCCTTTTCTCTCTCACACACACAAACACAAAACAAGACGTGTGTGTGTATGCAGTTTATGTTTGTTTTGTTTTTTAAAACCTACCCCAGAGAAAAGAGCAGATCTGTGCACAGACATAACCATTTCCTGTTTGTGTGTGTAGTGGCTTGGGCTGGATTTGAGGTTTTTTGTTTTGATTTTGTTTCAGTTCAGGGGGTTATTTGGTGTTTGTGCCAGTGATGCTAATGGTTAGGGAGCCTGTGTGGTGTGTCTGTTT
The DNA here is from genome assembly GCF_018492685.1 of Alosa sapidissima. Lineage (NCBI taxonomy): Eukaryota > Metazoa > Chordata > Actinopteri > Clupeiformes > Clupeidae > Alosa > Alosa sapidissima. The sequence continues at coordinate 5,998,571 of NC_055959.1, read as the reverse complement.
TATCAGGGTCTTAACACACGCACACACACACACACACACACACACACACACCTGTCTTTCTCTCACTCTCCTGCTATTTCCCTTCGGGGGACAATAAATTGTCGATTTTTGTTATCTGACTATCTGAACATTTTTTAATTAATAATGCAGTGCTTTTCAAGTACCTCTGTCTCTGCTGTGGTGCTTTTCTTTGTGTCTCGTCTGTGGGTGTAAGTGTGTGTGTGTGTTTGCCAACTCGTTCTCTTCATGACTCATCAGCCCCTGCTGCTTGTGAGCGGAACGATGTCACGTGATGTTCTGACTTCTCCCACTCGCTTCTCCTTTCCCGCGCTCGTCCCGGTTCCGTATTCCTCTCCTGTTTCCTTTTCTCTCGCTGTCACTCACACACTCCACTCACACACACCGTTGTCACCTGCCTCGCCACTTTGAGATTTCAGTGCTTTTCAACTTGAAACACACTCACCGTGCCAATCACTAAACCTAGAGATGTTATTGCTGTGTACCAGAAAAGGCACCTCCAGCTGGAAGGCTCTTGGTTTCCTGTGGTGGCGTAGCGTTCATCCACAGATGAGTGCAGGGAGGCCTCATGGTGCCCCGAGCTCTGTGGCCTGCAGTGCTGGCACTGTGGTGGACCGCAGGGAGAGCAGCAGGCTCAGCAGCGGCCAGTTGGGAAATGTGCACCCCAGCACTGCTCACATGTTCTCTCTCTCTCTCTCTCTCTCTCTCTCTCTCTCTCTCTCTCTCTCTCTCTCTCTCTCTCTCTCTCTCTCTCTCTCTCTCTCTCTCTCTCTCTCTCTCTCTCTCTGTCTCTCTATATCCTTCTCCTGCTTCTTCTCCCAACGTAGATCCTCCCCACCCAGTTCACACCACACACACACTCACTCACAATTATGCACATTATTTCCGCTCAGGTTTAATAAAATAATGAAGTGTAGGTCTGTGCTATGGTCTGTGATCCAAACAATCCACCAGCAGGCCACAAACCGTGTATTGGAGTAATTGCCATGTACTGTGGCAGTAATTACACACACTGTGTGTGTGTGCGCGTGCGTGTGTGTGTGTGTGTGTGTGTGTGTGTGTGCGCGTGCATTTATCCATGTGGACTTGTCTGTTTAGTGTGTGCATGCAGCATTTATGTGTTTCTGCAAGTTTGTGTGTGCATTAGAGCAAAAGAACCCAAATCAAACTTCTTGCTTTCTCAACATTTTCACATCCAGCTTAATGCAGGAGCTGGGCTTCAGCAGAATCCCCCACCCTCACCCCCACCCGTTCTCCCCTTTCTCTGCGCTTCTGGAAACTGTAATCCTAATCCGCCGTATTAGCCCCACCGTTCCCATGCACCCTGGGCCTCTGCCACAGCTGGCATGTGAGTGCAGGGGCTCTTAAGGTAGATTGTTAACTGTTGTTGTTGTTGTGTTTCAGTAATTGACGCTATGCTTCGCTTTTGCCTTTGCCTCCAGGCAGGATACAGAACGCTGGCAGAGCCTGGTTCAGTCCGCTATAATCAGCACACTGATGAGAGACTGGACTACCTTGGTTCAGTTTGGTGGGAATTTGGATCCAGCATGCCACGGGTCATGTGTACAGTTTCACAGCCTGTGCAAAGCATGTTTGTCTAGTCTAAAAAGATGTGTGTGTGTGTGTGTGTGTGTGTGTGTGTGGTGGCAGTGATGAAATGGGGATGCTATGAAAATGAAGCTCTTGCCTTATGGTCTGGTCTGACCTTTTTCTAAAGTCATTCATTACTTGTAGGCCGAGGTGCCAGGAAACACCTTTCTCCATATGTCAGCTCAAATATTGGTCAGACCACATGTGCTCATTTATGAGGGGCGTGGTGACCAGCAGTAGCATCGTCCGCGGAGAAAGGTCCATCCCTGGTTTAGATCCCAATAGTTGTCTTTGTCACTTTAGATAAAAATGCCTGCTAAATCCTACTCCTCTCATTTTACTTTGATTTAGGACACTGTGCTAGTTTGGTGTGTGTGTGTGTGTGTGTGTTGGCTGTTTTTCAGGCACGGTGGTCTTTATAGCTGAGGCCTGCTGTTACAGTGCAGTATGTGGTCATTATGACCCAACAGTAAATCACGTCGACCTTACACAGGGTCGTGTTTAGATTCTGAAACAAAAAGCCCTGTGTGTGTGTGTGTTCACTGAGCAAGACTCTGTACTTGTATGCAAGGGATGGGCATTGTTTCTCTCTCTCTCTCTCCCTCCCTCCCTCTTTTGCTGGCTCTCACTTTCTTCTCTCTCTCTCTCTCTCTCTCTCTCTCCCCCTCCCTCTCTCTCTCTCTCTCTCCCCCTCCCTCTCTCTCTTAGTGTGTTGTAATGGGATTTGTGTTTGTGTATACTCTTATCGGACTGCAGTGGGAACTGTATGATGTGGTCATGTGAAAGGGAGTGTGGCGTGCCTGTATTTGTGTAGGTTTGGATCGCATGTGCTCAGGTTTGTGCGTGCGAGTGTGCTTTACTTACTTTACCTTAATTGTTTACCATGTTGAGTCACTTTGGTTAAAAAGCGTCAGCAAATGTAATGTAATGAATGTGAATGCACTGTGTGTGTAACTGTAGGAGGTACAAGACTAATCACTATAGAGACCAGAGTAATGGTTTTCTTAGAAACAGTCATAATCTGACCACCCCCGCCACCTGTGACCATCATCATTGTTGTTGTTGTTGTCACCTCCAATTCTCTCTTCCCCTCATCATTTCACGCTCTCCACCCCTTCAGCACCTTTCTGCGGTACATGTGTGAAAACATACGCTTGCTCTCGCTTGCATGAGTGGTCTCACGACAGGCAGGTCACCACAACTTTCCCTTTCCTTTCTCTCTCTTCTTTTTTTCTCATTTATTTCTTTTTTTCGACTCCTCTTGTTAACTTCTCTCAGTCGTTCTTTTCTCCTCAAATTTGTTCTGATTGAGCTTTCTTCCCTCTTTCTCCGCATATTACTATTTTGTGGTTCTTCTCGTTTTTACATCTCTCTCTCTCTCGCTCAACTTGTCTTCCCTCTTTCTCTCTTCACAGAAGAACCCCCCCCCCCATTTTCCACTTCCTCTGACATTGCGCAGTCACACACACACACACACACCAATCTCACACCCTCTCTACTCCTCCATCCCCCAATACTAGCATAAAGGCTAGTTTAACTACACTGCTTAAAGTACTCTTGCATTGTGATGGATGTGGTTTGTGCTGTTTAAGATGACAAAATGCATAATGTAACAGCTTCAAATATGTCTGTTAACAGGAGTTTTCCTTGTTTAAGTCATGTAACTGTTTGGTATGTCATCCATTCATCTTGGGGCTGTGCAATTATTCAAAGTTATTGATAAATTGTCAATTATGAATTCCAATTATTACGAAAACAATATGATTGAAATATAATAATTATTTGTCTGCAGTGTGTTGTGCAACTATCCTCTTGTTTTGTCTTAGGTTATTAATCCAGCACACCGTTTGCTTTACAGTGGTAACTAGTATAATCTTGTACAATCTTTTTGGCATTTTTGTTTTCCAGTTGAATTATATTTAAAATGCAAGTTAATTCACAGTTTTTAGAAAATTGATAATTCATATTATCAAACCACAAACGGTTTGTCTTTTAACTGACAATTGAATACACTCGCGTTGCGCTTTGATAGTTGAACAAATTTCAATGCTCCGCTTGTTCAACGCTAGCGTTACGCCAGTGTTACTACCGTTATGCTGCCGAACCATAGAGAACAATAGGAAACCTGCCGCTTGCCGCTGGTCAGTGTGATCCCGCATTACTCCTCAAATACTTCAGATAGTTGACAGTATAGTGGCAGCTGGAGTGTTGATGAGCATGAATAGGTTAGTTATTGATCAGTGTCATGAATAGGTATGCCTTGCCAGGGATATGCCCTCAATTTGGGTCAATGCTTATGGTCAAGGCCACAGTTGCATTGCAGCAGGGAGTTCCCCTCTGATTAAGCTGTAAATTCCTTACCAGCCTTCCTGCATCAGGCAAGGCCCCTCTGACTAACAGCCAGCAAGCGTGGGCATTCCTGAGCAAAGCAGGACCACGCCTGCTCATATCTGCAGCGAGACATATTTCGTACAAAATGACATGGAAAGTCTATGGAAACCATTACCCTGATGTAAGCAGCCCTTAGAAAGCAGTCCCAAACAACTTCTCTGCAGGATAAATAGCCTTAGGATTTTTATTCAGTCATTACAATGTTATTGGGATAAGAGTTGCTTTTTTCAGGCTACTTTTTCGATTGTAACCCCTTGTCAATCAATAGTGAAAGTAAATAGCTGTGTAGAACTGTTTTGCCTATGAGACCACGGTGATGATAGTGGAATCCCTGTGTTCTATACATGGTCTCGCATGCAAGCAGATTCCTTTAAATGCGCCGCTGACTGGCAAAATACTGATGCGCTGTTTCAAGTTGCATTGCTTGCTGTTAAAGGGAATGACAGATGTCACTCTCATTGGATGAAAGGATGTTATGCCCAAAACACACCCACAACTGATTAAGAAACAGAAGAACAACCTTTGATAACAAAACCACCCTGAATCTGAACTGGACTCACCCCTAAATGTATAGCTTTTCGCCACTGACCATGCGCTTAAGATCATAAAAATAGGGCCCTTATACTCTATCCATTGAAGTTGTAGGTAAGGCTGAACATTACTGAGCCAGTTGTAAACCCAGTGAGGAGTAAATGAGAGAAAGAAATTTGGGGGGGGGGGGGGGGGGGGGGGTCCTGAGAGGGAGAAAGAAATGGGCTTTAGCACCACAGCAGACACACCACCACTGTATAACTCTACTCAGGAAGTGAAGATCAGGGTGGGGTGAGGGGTTGTGTCATTGTCTCTACCACTTCCCTGACACACACGTACTGTACAAGCATGCACACACACACACACACCACACTTCTATGTTCCATACTGCCGTCATACGACTGACGTGCAAAAGTATCCCCAGACGACGACACTGCCACAATCTAAAATAGGTCAGAGCCTCAGGCTCTTGAGTGGTTGTCCTCGCCATGCAGCTGTTTGTAGCTCAGTCATGCTCTGTGTTTGTTTGTGTGTTGCTCTGCTCCGTCTGTTTCATTCTGCTCCGTTTTGTCTGATACGTGTTCCATCTGTAGCTTTCTCGATTGTGTTTGTTTATGTGTCACCTTTTATCTTCTTGTTTATGTTCTACTTATTGTGACTAGGTGTAGTCTTGTGACCTTTTTGGTTTGTCTCTCCACCAGTGTGTGTGCATGTACTGAATACTCGTGTTGGTGTTTTGTTGTTTCCAGTGGTTTCTACCGACGTAGCCGAGCGAGCCCACAGAGTTCAGACCCCGTCATACGTGCCCACAGAGTTCAGACACCTCATACAGTACATCACCTGATTGGTGGTGAATGGGAACAGGAAGTTATTACTTCTTGTTTTAGATTTAGAGTTGGTATCGGTTGCTATGGTTTCCTCTCTTTTGTTTCTACCTGTCAGGGGCATCCTTAATTTCCCCTCCTCATGTTGGTTTCTGTCCATTTCTTCAAGTGTCAAGTTTCACTGAGCTTAGTAGAGGAAGTAGTCTCCTAGTAGCTTATCCAAGGAAGGAAAATAAGTATGATCGAAAATAAGGAAAAATCCAAAAATATGACCTGTTTTGTTCCCGTCTGTGACTCTTCCTGAGCTTTTGTTGTTGTCCTTTTTCTAAGTTTCCTTTTTTTTGTTTAAATCGGGATACTTGCACTGGTGTGTGTGATGTGTGTTTATTGTTCAGTGGGTTTTATATTTCTTTTATTCTGTGCTTTCGGACACACCCAGCATTGAAAGTGAACGGAGGTCGTGCAGAGAGCACACCGTCCGAGAGACGGGACTTTCCTGTGGTCACGTCATCTCATAAAGCATCACAGTCTGTTATCCTGGACTGTACCATGTTCTGTTCGTGCTTATGACGCGTTGCAGTAGCACAGGTGCATGCTGGGATGGCTGTGGGTATTGACAGTGACACCACCGCGTCCTCTGGTCTCTGAGGGGGAAATGCTGTGGAAGGAAATGGGTGTGTGGTGCTGACTTCGGGGGTCATCTGTCTGGGGCGCACACAACATCCAGTCTCTCTTTCAAACACAGACAAGCACGCGCACACACACACACACACGCAAGCACGCACAGTAATGCACACCCATCCTCATTACCACACACACATACACTCAGTAATGCACACCTAAGTTCATTACCTCTCAAACACACACACAGTTGGGAATGTGCTTTCGATATTGAAATATCAATATCACGTGTCTCCGCTGCAGCCAAATATCAATATTGGTCTGGCACGTGCTAGACTTATGTCAGTGGGCACGGTGCCATCTCGCTGGCCTAGCCTGGTCATGCCCTCTGTTCTCAGAGCGGCTCCTTCGGTGTGGGTGTGTGGGGTCTGCTGCTGCCCACTGACTTCAGTCACCCAGCCAGGCCACCCCGGAGCTCTTCTTGATTTCTCAGAGAGTCATGGAACATTAGGACGGAGCCTTGTTTGCTCTTCCGCTCACTTTAGCCGTTTCCTGCGCAGCCTGTTCCCATTACTCAAGGCTTTTCCTCCCTTCCTCCCTCTCTCTCTCTCTCTCTCTCTCTCTCTCTCTCTCCTCTCTCTCCTCTCTCTCTCTCTCTCTCTCTCTCTCTCTCTCTTCAATTCAAGGTTGCTTTATTAGCATGACTGTAAGTACAGTGTTGCCAAAGCACAATTAAAACTGCATAACAATTAGAACATTGACAGCATTAAGGGAAACAGTAACATGAGAAATTGCGTGTATACCCTCACTTTTTCTCTCTTTTTACACACACACGGGCAGCATACACATTATAATACATTGGATTAAGTACAGACATTCTCTCTCTCTCTCTCTCTCTCTCTCTCTCTCTCTCTCTCTCTCTCTCTCTCTCTCTCTCTCTCTCTCTCTCTCTCTCTCTCTCTCTCTCTCTCTCTCTCTTAGTTTTGTGCTTTGTTTCCTTCTTGTAATATCTGTATTGGCTTTTGTTCTGCTGGACTGTGTCTTTGAGGTCTTTAGGTGTGTGTGAGACTGTGTGTGTGTGTGAGACTGTGTGTGTGTGAACAGGGTGTTTTCTCTGGCTGTTCATTAGACTGGACAGCTGGTGTAGGCGTGGAGCGTGTCCCGGCTTCCCAGGGACGGGAAAAATAAAACAAGTCCACTCGCTCACTCTGGCTCAGCTCGACTTCCAACCGATGAGCCGGCGCACTCGAGGCGATCTCGCCCTCCTCTGACACCCAGCCGGGCCTCCTCCAGGGTCAAAGGTCACAGTAGAGCATGACACCGGTTACATGAACGTACCGTTCCTTTCTGTGCCCAGGGGAACGCAGCATCAGGCGGCAGGCAACAAGTACAATCAGAATCAGAGCTCTTGTTGATCAAATATTTTCCTCACATTCTGCTACACTAGTTGTCCATTCAGTGTATTGGAGTGCGGTCTGCAGTTTCTGTTTCCATTCAGTGTATTGGAGTGCGGTCTGCAGTTTCTGTTTTGTAGACGAGGGAGAGCCGCCATGGTCACCTCGGCAAGCAATCTGCCTGTTTAGTGTCTAGCCAACCCACCGCTCAGGGCTGAGCCTTCAGCGCTACGAGTTGTTTGGTATGGACACTCATGGTCTGTGGTCACTCATGACTGTAACCCTCCTTACACTTGTAAGCCACCTGCCCTAACGGCTATATCATCATCATATCATCAAGGCTACATATGACTATTATGTGAACATTTGGGATTTGCTTCGTGGGAAGAGTTTGTGGTGTGAATTGTCGTGTTAACTCTTAATCTGCTCCAGGTCCTCAGACGGTGAGGTTCTGTCTGCCGTTGACTATACTGCTGCTAATATGGTTATCAGGGTTCCCACGGGTCATGGAATTTCTGAAATATCATGGAATTTTGGAAAGTCAGGGAATTTTATCATTTTTGGGGCAAAGTCATGGAATTGTGTTGTAGCAGTTTAAAATTACCTTGCCAAAATGCACTTAGAACTGGTGTATATCTGGTTAATAGCTTTACTGCTTGCTTCAGTAGCCCATTTGCCCATTTATTCATCTCCCACTCTAAAAGATTTTTGGAATGCTACGAGGCTGCTCTAGAATCTTTGGTCGGTATATTGTACCTTTCATTATGTAGTAAGTCATGGAAATTCAGGTTTTTTGTCCGGGAAAGTCAGGGAATTTTACATTTGACTTTGAGTGGGAACCCTGAGTTATGTATTACAGACTGTGTTGACATTTACATTACATTTATTAATTTAGCAGATACTTTTATCCAAAGCGACTTACATTATGTCAATTACCGGTATATTACAAAGACCATTGTTCCCAGAGCAACTAGGGGTTAAGTGTCTTGCTCATGGGCACAACGGTGGAAGCCTTGAATTGAACTAGAAGCATATTGGATTCCCTCCGTTGGTTGTGTTAGTGTATGTGGTTCAAATAATGTGCATTTGCATTTTTCTCAATTTTAAGTGATGCCATTGTTTTATTCTAAGATCAACGTAACACCAAAATAAATTAATAATTTATGGATCTGTAATAACACTGAAAGGTCAATACACTCTTAACAAACTCTCAATTTCATTTTTGAAAGCGCAGAGGTGTGGGGCGTTGAGTGAAATATTTTGATGGTGATGTCGGAGAAGCCATGATGGAAGGATGTAGGTGGGTGTTTCTGCTGTGTGGTGGCCAAGCAGGCCAGACAGATGTGCAGGTGGCAGGCGGGGCACACAAGGGGACCGATGATGACAGAAGGAGATTCATGACTCATCAGATGTCAGGAAGGAAGACAAAGAGCCCGGCGACACACACACACACACACTCACTCACAGGACCTGTAGAAATTAGCAAGCCGCTTTATGTGCACATAAACACATACACCCACACAAATGCTATGTCTGGACCAATGTAGTAACCACGGCTGACGGTACAAGGTGTTATTGGGTTGTATCTACATTTGATCTCATGTGAGCTCAGTATTAGTGACTTTAAGAGCTTAGCTGAAACAAATTAAAATGTAGAGGAATCCTATAGGACAGGGGTCTCAAACTCAAATGAGCTGGGGGGCCAATTCTGCCAACGTCATCTGATTGGAGGGCCGGCTATTTCTGAAAATGCAATGTTCTTTTTTTCAAATACCACACAAAACTGCAAACAGAAAGTGCAAGTGTTTTTATCTAGTTTTAGACACCTGTGCTAGCAACCTTAGCTTATAAACAAAATAATGATAAAATAAATATTAATACAAATTATAAAATAAATGAAAAACATAAAAACAGGTATGTGTGTGTGTTTCACACCAAATAAAAATATTTCCTCTCATAACTTTTTTAAACCTGGCAAACTAGGCATCAGGGTTAAGAAAGCCATTGCCAACACCATTGGATTTTTATATCAAAATGTCAAAAGGCCATGGCTTGAAAGTGGTCAGAGATAAAGTCCTACTGTAAATGTAAAAATCTTTGAGTAAAACAAAAGTTTATGAAGGGGGTAAATTTACCCATGTAATTTGTCACTGGATGGCAAGCACCTCAAATTATGCACCTTTCAGTAAATACTGGATGAATATATTTAAGCAGGTTTACTTTCCTTTTTTCATATTACCCACATAACAAATTACATAACAAGTTGTGGTTTAGTAATAGATTACTACAATATAGGCCTACAATAATGTATTCTGGTCAAACAGTTCCTATCGCGGGTAATCTGCAGTACCCAGAAGTTCGCATCATATTGCGGGTGACTTTGTAGTTCTTTAGAGCCCTATTTCTACTAGCCCTGCTGTCTGTACCACATCCATTACGGACACTATCACGATTACCACTGCAACCTCCAAGCTATGTTGGGCAGAGGGTCGAAACAAGCATGGTATGCTTAGTGGACACCGTTGTATACACGCACCTCCATTCACAGACGCACCGTGACTATCACTGTCATAGACGATCGATCATAATCTCCAAAAGGATATTCTCCTTCAGAATTAGAATAGGTGAATAACATAGCTTACCTAAGACTTCATCACACGTGAACGTTTTTCAACATTTGGTGTAGGCCTATTTCTGCTTCAATTTCTGCAACACTGGCCTGCATCGCTTCTGCGTCATTATGCACGTCTTTGTGTTTCTCGCGTGTAATACAAGTATTTCCTGAAAACTTTGCGCAGCGATTTTGGGTTTGAATCAAGCTCTGGATGTCTTGCACATAGTGGAGCAGAGTAGGCCTACAAATGAGATGTCACCGTACCTGGATCTATCTTCTATTTTAATCAGTATCGTTGTTTTGTCGCAATTAATAGCCTCAAGGGCCGGATTACATTATTATTTTGTCATACGTCGCGGGCCGGAATTGGCCCGCGACGTATGAGGTCTACTCATACGTCAAGCAGGTCTACTTATTAAAGTGTGTGGGTGTTTTTAAGTAGTTTTCTTGTTTGTGTGTGTGTGCGTCTGCGTGCATGTGCGCATGCGTGCATGTGCATGTTCATGTTTTGCTCTGGGGCGAGTTAGTTGGAATGGCTTGGGAACTTGGCTGTAATTGTGGTGTTTGCTAATAGAGGCCCATGTTCTCTTGATGGGCAGCGATAAACAATTCATGCGTGAATACTGTTTATGTTGCTCATCTGGATTCAGCACTCACTCTCTCTTCTTTCTCTTTCTCTTTCTCTCTCCCCCGCATCCATTCGTCTGTGTCTGGGTCCCTGTCTCACCGTTTTCCTGTCCAATTTTTTTCAAAATGTTGTCATGTTTTTTTCTCTTCTTATTTTTTCTTTTCTTTAGGTTTTCGGTCACTATGTTATTGCAGTTGTCTTGTCCTCTCTCTATATCTCTCTCTCCCTCTCTCTCTCTCCCTCTCTTTCTCTCTCTCTCCCTCCCTCCCTCTCTCTTGATTCTTCCATGTCCTCTCTCAGTTTCACTGTAAGAAAAACAAACATGCAGACAGGCATTCAGACACACATTTTGTGTTTGACCTCGCTTGTTGGTATAATATTTTATGGGGATGGAGGATTATTTTAAGTGGATATATTTGCCTTGGAACTGCATCTCTAACATCGTTCCTCTCATTCTCCTTTTTTTTTTGCTCTCAGGGTGAATCAGTGAAGTATTTCCTGGACAACTTGGAAAAACTGGGAATGCCGGTAAGTGTCACCATCTCAAGACTATTTCAGGCGTGTCTTGCAGGAACACAAACACATTAAAATATGTCTATTTCCATGTACACCTGCATAGTGCATACATAGACTCATCAGTGATGAGGGTTATATAGAGGGTTATATAGATTGGTACTGGCACTGTATATGCACACAGTGTAAAACTTCAAACACATATGCTCACAACACACATGCACACATTCACACCAGGAGTGATGCACATGCAAATACACGCACACGCACACACACACACACACACACACACGCCTGGAGTAGGGCTGATGCAGCTGTCCTAGCAGTGTCCTGTTGTTGATGCAGACAAACTGCTCTATTCCTGTGTGTGTGTGTGTGTGTGTGTGTGTGTGTGTGGGACTCATCCCCACAGGGAATCTTAGGGGCGTCCATCGCCCCAGTTTCCCTCTACTCACATTTGTTGTTGTTGTTTAAAGCTGGGGGGGATTTTTGATGTTGTACTTTTGCAACATCAACCTAATTGCTTTTGCATGAAGCCACATCATTAATGAGTTGTCGGGGGTCAATTTTTTGTTTGCATGTCACATGACCAGAACACAAGGTCAAAGGTCATCACACAAACGTGTTAACTTAACGTTAACTCTTTAGTTTCAATAAGAGATGCATCGCAAAGCTGCGGTGTCTAGATACACAGACTAGATGAGATATGGTTAGATAAGCAGTGGTTAGATGCCCCTGTCCCCTCCGGGTCATGTAATGGCACGTTCAGGGATCATCCAGGAGTCATTCTAGGCAAGGCATCTTCAGTGCCTCTTCCACAGATCCAAGTGCTTCTCTGCATAGATTAAGTAAACAATGATGACCTGTGAATGGCAGAGATATGCCAGCCACTTCTGCTGAGCTGTAGCCCAAGTTGTGCCTTTTCTTAAAGGGTGTGGGGATCATTACTGAGGAGCATCATTTGCAGTGGCAAGATTGCATCAGACAAGATGCAACCAGAGGCTTTGTTGCTGAACCATCAAGAGTGATGTATCACAGGGGTCACTCATTTCATTCTCTCCACATTCCATGAAAGCACAGGAAGATATATGGTTGAAGAGAAAGTGTAAATTCGAGAAAATTTTGTTATACATAAAAATGAAATTCTTTATTCATCTGTCTCTTTTAAAGACATGGTCACAAGACAAAAGCCACTATTTTGTTTGTTTGTTTGTTTTTCCATCAAGTCACTAAAAGACATCATTATTCAGATTGTTAGATTTAAAATCAGATTGTCTTAATAATGTGATCAAATCCTGATGTCAGGTTATTCAGTAAGATTAGATTCAACTTTATTGGCATGGCACAAGTATAATACCAGTGTAGCGAAATACAGTTTTACATCTACCCAGTTGTGCAAAAGTAGATAAAGTAGCGTTGAGGCCATATCTACAGGATATCTAAATAGTTGGTCATATATCATAGATATTAAATAGCAAGTGCCAACACACAACTGATAAATGGCAAACATATGAACATTACAACACAGGTAAAGATTTCCTTCTTGAGTTTAAGGTCAAAGCCTGTAACTCTGTCATCAGAATTCAGATCAGATGCCTGTGTTATTTCCCCTGTAGCATCATCTCTTCCTGAGAGGGAGAAGGGGAAACTACTATGTGGTGGATTGGTTGATTGGCAGGTGGTTGACACCAGACTGATGACCAAGTTGGGGGGCGCACACACACACACACACACACACACACACACACACACTAACACCCACACACATTCGCTGGGTGTGGCTCAGCAACTGCTGTCGGCGCTGAGGACCAGCTTAAAGAGGAACTGAAACCAATGGGTTGGGCGTCATCGACACAGAAACAAATCACTAACCTCTAGCCTCTCACGCACGGGATATTCCTCACCTCTCTCTTACACTCACACATGTGCTCTCTCTCTCTCTCTCTCTCTCTCTCTCTCTCTCTCTCTCTCTCTCTCTCTCTCTCTCTCTCTCTCTCTCTCTCTCTCTCTCTCTCTCTCTCTCTCTCTCTCTCTCTCTCATACACACACACAAACCTACTCAGCAAGGAAGAATACTATGCTATGAGTCCCCTGTCCCATTACCCAGCCACAGCCAGCCATCAGGCATTGCAGAGATGATATCATAAAAAAATATTTTTCTCTTCTGTTTTTCCCTCAGGAAATTTGTTAGTTAAGGTGGTGGCTGGCTATGTATATATGAAGAGTTCAGATGCAAAACCCTCTACATTTGTCTGATCACTGATCACATTTTTTTCGCTATTTACGGTAGCCTTTAACCTAATAACCTAATAAAATCCTATTTTTCGCAGAAGCCTGAACGTTACCCTTGATTGTATCATGTGGACGTCGGACTTTAAAAACCAAATACTTTTGGTGATGTGATGACATCATAAAAGCCTTTAAATTTAGCATTTGACTGGTGCTGCTTTAGTAATTTGCGATCTATTGAGATTCAGGAAAACGACGATAAAATAAATAAATGAATATAATTTTTTTTTTTTATTATATCATTAAAATAATGATGACAAAAAGTTCTTCCGTTCAAATATAACCTATGGCTAATTCACTCCAGCTCCAACTCTTAGCTAGTCTAACTCTTAGCATTGTTTGTGCCACATTTATAGCAATATTATACAATATTATTTTATAGCATAATATTAAGTTGGTATAAACAGCCTTCATTGCTTTGGAAATGGAAGCATTTCAATGACATGATGCTAGCTAGACATTTTCTGTTTGCAATTAAAAGTGAATTATGAGCCTGGTAGCCTAGCCTATCTGAGTGGAATGCGTTTCAGTCAGACCACTCTTTATATTCTTGTCCTTTTTCCAAATTACAGTTAGTGTAGCCTAAGTGCCCTTTCACAGTTTATAAATGGTCAGTAGTGCGAACCGGATAACTCCTAAATCTCCTCTAGCCTCATTTTTGTTGCCTTCATGATTTCCTTAAAGTTTCCTATATCGAAAAGGACATATCAATTATCAACAATAACAAGCAGCGTGGAACTTTCCTCTCTCTCTCTCTCTCTCTTTCTCTCTCTCTCTCTCTCTCTCTCTCTCTCTCTCTCTCTCTCTCTCTCTCTCTCTCTCGTGCATGCTAAATGGAGTAGCATAACATTGAAATTAGATCTGCTGCATAGTGGAAATTGAGAGGTCCCAAAAAGTATCATCCTTGCAAGTAACATGCTGTTGCTGCATTTTGACATTGTAAACGTTCGGAAGAGTGAAAAACAGTTTGAACTTCTCACATTTATTGGCTAAATATTGGTGCCCCCTCTGCCCCTTGGTGCCCTACGTGAAGCGCCTGGTAGTAGCAGCGGAACTGCAGGAAGATGATCCAGTGCAAGATGAGTAACGTGTAGGTTGCTCACACACACACAATACACCCCCCCTCCCTCACACCAACCTTAAGTTTCTTCATCATTTTAACCATAAGTTTCTTGAGAACTTTTACCATCAGTTTCTCGAACGTTCACAGTAGAAGCACCAGCATTCCATAACTACTAGAACTGCCGTAAGTGGCCATTTTGCCCCCTAGATTTCAAACTCTGTATTTTCCTTTGCCTTATGTGTAAGTGTCATGAAAACCATTTAAAACGGAAATGTAGACAGTAATTGGGCACTCAGTGCTTACTTGCAGTATGTGTCTGTGTACTTCCTCCTGGAATGGAGTTGAACTTTGCCTTAAATGGTAAAGATTCTTGGACCATGTAAGTTTACTATTAAAAGTTAAAAGTTGTTGCAACTGGTCTGATAGTTGTAAAAAAGAAAGTTTATATTCATAATTTCAACACTGCACAACTAAATGTGTGTAGGCATCTGTTCCTGCCTCCAGCACAATCATTACTTTAAGCCCTATATGCACAGGATTAAGGTGTTGTATATGGTCATCTACTTGATGGTTTGTGGCACCAACTAATATATATATATATATATATATATATATATATATATATATATATATAATTCCTAAGCTGTAAAGTGCTGCGGGAAACACTGAATTCATTGCTGTTGTGTTGGAGGCCTGACTGGTGCTGTGAGTGTGAGTGTGAGCACTGCTGAGTCATGATCCCTGTGATGGTGAGTCGGGAGGTCTTGAGTGCTCAGGCCTGCTGCTGGAAGTGGATCTGCAGACTGCAGGGATCCTTGCTGAAGTGTGGTAGAGCCTCTGTATGGAGTCACAGCTCAATTGCATCATTTAACCTCACTGCTCTCAGCGCCACCTCTTACTGTTAACAAACACATGCTCAGTCTAGATTTCCGTGCATGCTTCCGATGGCAATTGCTTGTTTACACGCGCACACACACACAGTGTGAAGTAGCTTTGAAGAGTACAGGCTAGTGCCAACGCTATCTTTCTTCAGAGTTTTCTCCCTTTCTCTCTCTGTCCATCTGTCCTTCCTTTTCCTTCCCCTGGTATTCTGTTTGTGAAAGAGGAAGTAAGCCCTGGCTGCTCTCTCCTTCTACGGGCCCTTTTCCCCACTCTTCTGATCCTGTCCCCTCCCTCAATGCCCCACCTCACTGTGTGTGTCTGTGTGTGTTTATGGTACACACCTGATGACCGAGATCGCTCCCAAACCCTCTGCCTACTCGTGCGCGTGCGTGCGTGCGTGTGTCACAGGCATCTTGGCTCATGGTGGTGGCCTGTACGCCTGTCTCCTACTCGGGTTTGCTGATACACAGGAGTAGCACATAGCATAACAGGAGTAACACTGGGCGCTGGAGCTAATACACAGGAGTAGCACATAGCATAACAGGAGTAACACTGGGCGCTGGAGCTAATACACAGGAGTAGCACATAGCATAACAGGAGTAACACTGGGCGCTGGAGCTAATACACAGGAGTAGCACATAGCATAACAGGAGTAACACTGGGCGCTGGAGCACTCTGGGCTTCTCCCTGGGACAATTTTCCTAGAGGGGAACTAGGAAGTAGATGTGGTTAGAGTGCACAATCTAAATCACACACACACCCACGTGTGTGTGTGTGTGTGTGTGTGTGTGTGTAAGGATATCCTCTCCCCTTAGACCCTTAAGCCTTATGGCTCTAAGTGCTGGAAACTTGCTGGGCAGCCCTCAGCCTTGCTGATGTGGGTGGGCTTGGCATTCAGCCAATCAGCGTCAGCAATGGCTTTTCCATTCTGCTCACTCACCTGTGATGTCATCCTGTCTGGTATTCCAGGAATGCACCTACAGCCCTCTATTTCTATTCAACTTCTCACTATATTTCTCTCTCTCTTTCTCTCACTTTCTTTTCTCTCTCTCTCTCCCTGTTTTCACTCACTTTCTCAGTCTCTCCATCTCTTACTCTCCCTCTTTCTTTTCTGTCCCATTCCCTCTCTCTGTGTCTCTCTCACTTTCTTTCTCATCACTCTATTTTCCCCATCCCTCTCCTGCCTCCAGTCCTGTTCTTGATCTTTTTTTCCTTTTCGGAGTCACACGGGCCCAACTGCCGCTGACCGTCCCCCAGGGAGCCACAAACCTGCAACCTACGGCCTTTCTGCCAGTGACCTTCCTCCTCCTCTCTCACCACCCACGCAAACAATCTGCCCCTAGTCAGGGGGCTGCTATTTCAACTATGCAGAGAATGGGGCATTCCCTCCTGTTTACAAAACCATATGCTCCCCTGCGTGCAAACTCTGCTGCTTCTTCAGTACTTGTGTGTGTGTGTGTGTGTGTGTGTGACTCATCAAGCACTACTTCTTTTGTAAGTGAGTCCCAGCTGTGTGTGTGTCGCAGTGGGAGTTTTTCAGTGCATTTGTGTCATTCTTTTGCCTCCGCAGGCACATCTGAGGGACACACACACATACACACATTCAGAGACAGACATACATACACACAGACATACAAACATGGTAAAAATAGTGCCATGTGGGGGAAGTGAGCATTTTTGTGTTTTGGGTATGAGCCAGTGATGCTGGGGTGCTTCAGATTTTTTCAGAATGATATTCCATTGGTACAGCAACACCAGTTATCAACATTTATTAGTCTAACATTATGATTTTAATACAGTCGCACATTTCTGTACTCTGATAGCATTCCCTCAGAAGTTCACAAGATGACACAAGACCTTGTTCTTGCGTCACACAGCGGAAATTGGAAAAGAAGTCAGAGTTGAGAGCAAATTTACTGTGCCAAGATGGGCATGATACTCCCAGTATTTACAAAATGTTGTCACTTTATATGTGGTAAATAAATGAGTTACACTGTAACTTATCACAGAACTGAACCACAACTGTAATGTGAAGAATCCAAATAATATATTGTGAGCCAGATATGGTGACCGTATGGTACTGCCTCTGTGGTGACCGTATGGTACTGCCTCTGTGGTGACCGTATGGTACTGCCTCTGTGGTGACCGTATGGTACTGCCTCTGTGGTGACCGTATGGTGCTGCCTCTGTGGTGACGCTCATCCCTACTTTCCCTCCCCCATATTTTTCTTGGCTTGGACCAATTCAGGGAAGGAGAGTCATTTGCAGTCATCTGACTCAACTCCGTTTGAACGTGCCCATGAGTATCTAGCCGCGAACTTTCTTTCCATACAGTTGAGTGAAGGATATCAGATATTGTAGATACTGAAGTTGCTCTTGATGGTAAATCCGTACTGAAAACATTACCATCTGGTTAGAAATGTTATGGAAAATATTTCAAGGATTGTTGTCGACTTGTCTGAATACCTTCCTGATTTGGATGGGTGTGTAGGTTTTAAATTCTAAATCGATAACTTTGGCATTGCTTGCAAATTCTTACCTGTTGGCCTCCCTCAGTGGGATCAGGCCCCGGCAGCAAGGCCGATCTGAGCCAGTCTTGTCCATGCCAGCAATATGCAGCGCTCTGGGAAGAGCCGACGGGGTCATAGGTCGTGGGGAAGAGATCCATCTGCTCCACCGGCATGATCTCCATTTGCTGTAAACCCACCTCACCATCAGGTCATCAGGCGTGCGTTCTGTCCTTCCTGTTCTGCTTGGGCACAGACACTGTGGCGACACTGATGAGGCTCATGGTATTGTATTAGTGTGTAGGAGGCCCACTCCCAAGCCTTCACTTTAAGGCTCTTTATACCTGTTATATAGATTTTCTACAGTTTTTTTTTTTTTTTTACATCTATGTATTTTTATATTATTTGTATCTGTGAACTACTCTATGTGGTTGTACAACAACTTGCCCCTTGGGTATAAATAAAGTGTTTTGAATGAACAAATGAATGAATTCCTTATAGCTAGCAGGTTTGCATGCTATGCAAAAGGAAGGCTGTGTGGGTGTGGGGGAGGGGGCTTATGACTACTGACGTAATGTGTGATATGAAGAGCTTTGTTTGGTCAGAGTTATTTTGTGAACGCAGTGGTTTTGTGTTTGGAGGTTTTGTGTGATTGCTGCTGTAGGAGGAACACATTGGTTTGTCCAGAAACTGGTAAGCTTTAGTTTTTTGCCCGAGTCAATAAGGGGAGGCCTTCAAACAAAGAATTGAAACTGGTTAATGCGAGTTCCTCAAAACTATAGTGAACTTTAGTTACATGAGTTCCTTTTGGTTCTTTGTTTCTCTGTTGTCTCTCTTTTTTGCATTTTCCCTCAGCACTGCAGTGGCATTTTATAATTTTTTAGGCTCAATATCATAATGCCACTCCAGATATTTTCACCCTTTTACAGAACCTTTTTTAGTGTGGGCCTTCATCGACTACATACACACACACACACACACACACACACACACACACACACACACACACACACACGAATTTCTTTATTAGTAAAAGTTATTGGCCTTTTTTTTCTGTCTGTTTGATACAAAACCCCTGGTCACAAACTGAACAAGCAAGCTAGGGCTGCACATTTAAGCAATTTGTAATCAAAATCATATAATACAATTAGCTAATCGCAAAGGCTGCA
This sequence comes from Alosa sapidissima, assembly GCF_018492685.1. Taxonomy (NCBI): domain Eukaryota; kingdom Metazoa; phylum Chordata; class Actinopteri; order Clupeiformes; family Clupeidae; genus Alosa; species Alosa sapidissima. The sequence goes on along the minus strand of NC_055959.1, from coordinate 5,979,537 downwards.
ATTAATCATTCAGCTCGCAACTCTGACCCAATGTTAAATCTATGATTTTTATATTCAGGTCATCCTCCTTGAGTTACAGACACTAAAGCTCACCCAACAGGAGTGCTGTTCTTCTAATGCATAAGGCATTCTCATTGCTCACCAATCAGAAGTGGCCCAACTTCAAGTGAAAATTTGCCATATTGAACTGAAGCTTGAAAATTCTATTGAAAATCATTTCTCCAAATCATGCAGCCCTAATATGCGCGCGCGCGCACACACACACACACACACACACACACACACACCAAGCAGTGACCACATCCTCTTTGTAAAGCCTGTGTCTTGATGTTTGTCCCCTCTGCAGGACTATCTCCCGACACAGCAGGACATCCTGCTGGCGCGCAAACCCACTAAGGGCATCCACGAGTACGACTTTGATATCAAGAACGTGCCCTTCAAGATGGTGGACGTCGGAGGGCAGCGGTCGGAGCGGCGGCGCTGGTTCGAGTGCTTCGACAGCGTCACGTCCATCCTCTTCCTCGTCTCGTCCAGCGAGTTCGACCAGGTGCTGATGGAGGACCGGCAGACCAACCGTCTGACGGAGTCACTCAGCATCTTCGAGACCATCGTCAACAACCGCGTCTTCTCCAACGTCTCCATCATCCTCTTCCTCAACAAGACAGACTTGCTGGAGGAGAAGGTGAAGACGGTGTCGATCAAGGACTATTTCCCCGAGTACACGGGCGACGCGCACAGCCTGGCCGACGTGCAGAAGTTCCTGGTGGAGTGTTTCCGCAGCAAGCGGCGGGACCAGCAGCAGAAGCCCCTCTACCACCACTTCACCACCGCCATCAACACCGAGAACATCCGCTTGGTCTTCCGCGACGTCAAGGACACCATCTTGCATGACAACCTCAAGCAGCTCATGCTGCAGTGACGTTGCCGATGCAAATGCACCCCTCACACCCCACCTGACCCCCAAGCCCCCTCTGCCTACCCCTCACCTGTGCTTTGGTCCAAACACCACTTCACCCACCACCTGTCTCTCCTGTCCTATCTGCAGGATTCACATACATTCACACACATATACACACACACACACACACACACACACACACACACACACATACACACACACACACACACACAACTTTCCCCCTTTCCCTGATCTCTCCATGTCCAACCACTATCCCCGTTTTGCCCCACAAATCCCCAACACACACACACACACACACACACCTGAGATGGGATGGTGTCCCCAGCCCTTGTGCCTGGTTTTAACCAACTGTGGTCCCTTTCTCTGTAATGCTCTGACCCGGGTTAAGGGGGGGGTGGTCAGGCAGAGGGGACTTTGTAAATGTGCGGAATCGCCACCGCTTTCCCTCCCCCACAGAGACTTGAGTGGCAATGAACCGCTCGCTGCATACTGATGCGGGAGGAACGTCCGTCTGTCTGTCTGTCTGTCTCTGTCTGTCTGTCTGTCTGTGTCTGTCTGTGTGTGTTTGTTTGGAGAAAGTAAATATGGTGTACAAGCCCGCACTGTCAAACTGTATACCGTTGCCTTACCCCCCACTCCCCACCCCCAGCCTCTTAGTGGCCGCTCTAAGATCGACAAACGGTCCTGAGAGCTTATCTTCTCCTCCTCCCTGTCTACCAGATGAAAAACTGATGCAGAGGGCAAATCGCAAGCAAACCGAAAGACAAAATGTAGTAACAGTGTAAGTGAAAGCTTTTTTTTGTTTGTTTTCTTTCTCTTTTTTGGTTTGGTTTTGTTTCTTTGTGTATTGTAGGATCCAACGGAAACATCAGAGCACTGTCCTTAAATGTCGCCTTTTGAGCCTTTTTAACACTGACCAACTACTCGCTAAGCAGCTGACTTGATGTTTGGAGCTGACCTGTGTGCCAGTGAGCTGCTGTCTGAGTAGCCAGGGTTCATAAATGATTATTAAAAACCTTCTGGTGTTTGAACAGTTTGTTGTATGGAAAAAGAGATGTTCTGAGCCTTTGTCCACACCTTCCAGGCCCACTTTTGTTTTGCTTTTATTTGTAGTTGTCTAATCAGCTGTTTTAAATCTTGAATCTCTTTATAAATAGGCCTATATATATGAATATATTTACCTATGAGGAAAAAAAAACTTAACTTATATTTCAAGAAGTTTACACTTTTTTGGCTCTGGTGGATTTCTGTTACAAGCAATTGGAGAACCTTTTTTTTTTTTTGAGGGGGAGCCCTCGTTTCATGCGTTCATATGTTTAAACATGCACACACAGAAAATAAACTGAATACCTACTGTTTTCTGGCACACAGGGCAAGAGAAGTTCTGGTATGTCTATGTTTTTGATTACTCTCAGGGCTCCTCAAGATGACCACTTTTGTGTTTTCCTAAAGCCTACATTCAAATCCATTTGTCACGCAAAAGAAGTTCACCGTTCTAATTGACGGGTCAGTGTTTTGACTGGCTGGACTTTGATTGGCCCCCTGCTGCTGGCTTCAACCTATCACTGCCCTGCCCCAACCTTTTCCTGTAAACCAGCTGACTCCTCCCTCTTTTGTTTTTGTTTACAGTGGTTCTTAACGCCAGAAGGTTACTTTTGAAGTGGCGACAGCCAGTGGCGTTTAGAATTTGCGTTTTATTTCTTTTATTTAATTTTATCTTATTTTATTACTTTTTTTTTTTTGGTTTGTTTTGCATGTTTGATCATGGCCACAAGGTTTCATTGTCCTGTGACTTAAAAAACGCATATGTGTACCTGACCTGACAAGAACCACTGTTTTTATTTTGGAGGTACCAGTTGAAGCATCGCCTCCATTTGATGTTTCTTTTCCTCTCCCATTCTGTGGTGTATGAAACAAAAAAGGGACTGAGTCGGCCTTGTGAAGCCCGCTCCCGGGTTCCAGGACATTTTGTACAGCCCCCTGCCCACTTGCCTTGTTTGATACAGGTGTCGTTCTAAGCCCTTTACTCTGGAAAACTTTACTGTAAAGTGAGGATGGATGTTGATTTGTGAGCGTGTTGTTGTCGTGTTGTTTTTGCTGCTCCTGCCTTTCTCTGTTTATGCAGATGGTTACTGCACCTCTAAAGCGCAGCCTTGCTGGTGCCTGAAGTGCAAGGGGCTGGCTCTGTTCCTATAGGAAATGACCCCTTAAACACACACGCACATACACCACGCATACACACACCACACATTATTTGTGAATGTTAAGTTCAACTTCCATATAGTAATGCATGTGCACACGTACACACACATTCTCACGCTCCTGTTTTTAACCCTACTCTTCCTTATTTGTACAAACACGCGCGCACACACACACACACCTTGGAAAGCCCTGCTGCCTGTGGCGGACATGTTTGGTTGGAGGAGGGGTTGGTAGGAAAAGCAGAGTGGTCTTCTGCCTTTTGGCTCCAAGCCCAGAGGAGAACTCTAACGTTCAGATTCAGCCTTTATGAGACCTCTACATTGGCCTCCCTTGTCCTCACATACACAATGCCCCTCACACACAACACACACATTCACACAATGTCCCTTACACACACACACCATCACCACCACTCTTGACACACTCCAGTCTGTGACAAACTAGAACAGACATGCAGGCAGCACATTTGGACTATGAAACCTTTTTCTTTCTCCGAACAGACACACACACACATGAAAAGAGGTCCTTAGCGACCCTTCCCCCAGCCCCTGGTGCCTGTCTGCTGTGCATACTGACCCTTCTTCTGTGCTGCACTTTTTTTTTTAACTGTTCAGAAAAAAAGCAACAAATTAATTGTAGAGGCCTTTATTTTTTATTTTTACCAAGCAAAGGTTAAGGAAGAAAAAAAAACCCAAGACCTTGTTGTCTGTATGTCGACTGTACAGATGCTGGTCCAGCAATGGGTCGCCCTTTCAGTCTCTTCTCTCTGACTTTGACTGCCCTTGATGACTAACCAAAGGACCCCTCTGACCAAACATAGAAGGTCCTAGTCTGTTCTAGGTTTCAGCTTGCCTTAAAAAGTTGACCGTTAGCCTGAATTTTTTTAAACACAAAAAGCGAATGACTACTCTTTTTGTACAGTGGAAGAAATAGAAGAAAAAAATGAAGCTAATTCTAATGTCGAGACCAAATGTGGAACAGGGTTTACTACCGTAGGCAGATGAGGATGAGTCACGTCGTGTCACTGTGTCATCTGGGCCGTCGTCGGCCGCGGGAGGGAGGGAGGGACATCTCCGTTTCTGTGTGTGCCCGCCTAGCGTGAGAAGGAGCCCCCCGGTGGCTCACTCACTCCCCCAGTCGCTGCACACAGAGTGCCTTTGCCCAGTTCCCTTTCAGTGCGTCAGAGGCCGGAACACAGCCAGACGTACCCAGCACAGAGTGCACGGGGAGGTGGTGACGGTGACGCCGCTGTGTGGGAGGGGGGAGCACAGCTGCCAACCATGCAGTGCCCTTACCAATAGTCCAAGCCACTCGTGCCAGCACCACACCACGCCACTGTGCCTGTCTGTCCACCTTCTAAAAAGCGCCATGTGTACCGCCATGCTGCCCCCACTGTGATTCACTGGGTCACGTGGTACATTTTAGAGCTGTCAAAGTCTGACCCACTTCTCTCTCTCTCTCTCTCTCTCTCTCTCTCTTTCTCTTTCTTTCTTTTTCTTTCTCTCTCTTTCAGCAGGCAATGATGTTGGGTCTGGGAGCCCTCTGCTTTGAAATGTTGTAATTATGACCAGTACACTACTTCAGTGCTCTCTCTCTCTATGCACTGTGACTGTGTGTGTGCCACATCACTGTGCCATGTTGGGTGAAAACAGCACGGGGGAAAAAATGAAACAAAACTGTAAAGAAAATTATTGTGTGTCCTGAGCTTCTTCCAATAATGCCACCAGATTTTTTATAATGATTTTTGAGAAGGCCTTGGTTGTGTGTCCCTTTTGTGTTGTATGTTGGGGGAGGGGGGGTGGGTTATTTTATCACAATGTTTATGCAACTGATTCAGTCACAAAATGGAAGACAAATTATTCCTAGTGCCTATGGATGGCTTTGTCTCTAATTTTCTAATCATGCGTGTACATGTACAATGTAGAACTTTCATCACAAACGGTAAAAACAGTTGCCCCCATATCAGGATTCGTGTTACTTGCTGTTGAAGTCATTGTTCATAAATGTTCGTTCATGCAAAACTGCTCTTAATGTAACCTCTTAACAACTGCCTCTCACCCTGCCATCTTCTAAAATAAAGTGAAAGAAAAGAAACCCTGAAACATTGTTTACTGTTTTGACCATTTGGCTTTTTAGTCTTATGTATCAGAAACAACAATGATGATATATCAACATGGTCACGGGTGGGAAAGGAACAATTACAGCATTAGCAACTTATAAGATTTTTTTAAAAATCCTGACTCCTGTCTTGTCTATGAAGGCGATGTTGATGTTAGGGATCAGTCCAGAGGGGGAACCTTGAATGACACTCCATACTTAAGTTACTACTGTAAGTATTCAACACACTATTTCTGTTTCAGCAGATAGTGTCCCAACAGTAAACTCACAATGAAGGAATAGGATAGCTTTTGTAAAATATGGAGAAAATCATATCTCACTGATATTTCTCAGAAAGGTGCAATTGACTATGTCCCGTCATAAGAGCAAACAAATTTAGGAAGGAATGCTTGGGAAACGGTGCCAAAGTGTTTGAGAGATAAGGGGAGAGAAAGAATAAAGAGCAAGAGAACATCAGAACAGACGGCTAGAAGAGAGAATAAAAGTGGCTAAGGGGAAGGAGAGTCCCTTATTTACCCACTCAATGATGCAGGTGTACTTGCACATCCCACGTGTACTGACAGGAAGAGGCCTGAAGAGGGCACAGGGGGTCGTAACATGGTATCAGAAAGTCCATGATTTGTCTGCGCCTCCTGAGTGGTGAGTTATTAACAGAGTAGGCTACACAGCTTCATTACTTGAGTAAAAGTACAGATACCCTTTGCTAAATTTTACTCAAGTACAAGTAAAAGTACAACAGTCAGATGTCTACTTAAGTAAAAGTACTGAAGTACATGTTTTTAAAAGTACTTCAGTATCAAGAATACAAGAGTAGCCTACATTTTCTAAATATTGCATTACTACTGCCGCAGTGCTTACATTTATGTACAGAAACGTCCGACGTGGAGTTATGAAAAATGTTAATGTTTATACCTTGGAGAATGTAAAATGAATTGGAATTAAAATCAAGTCATTTTCATCTTTTTACCATGTTGCCAGGGATGGGCAGTATTTCTAATACATGTATTTAAAATACAAAATACTGTTTTGTAATTGAAACACTTGAAGCGAAAACTATCATTAACTTGTTTAGAAAATTGAAATAGTCTGGCGAGGTGGGGCCACAGGTTGGCACATTCCCGGGATGGACCTGCTGCGTCTTCATCCATTGTTTCGTCCATGGTTTCGTCTCTTATCTAAATCTGACCATGGAGTTGACTTTGGCGGAAAGCTGAAGGTGATTGCTGATAGGCTGTCCCAATCAGTGGCGCCTGCACAATCCATTCACGTTTGAGAGGGAAACAACAAATTGAGGGTTTCCGAGATTTTTCTTTTTTCCTTTTTTTTTTAGAAGTAGTAACGGGTACTCACGGTTATGGATAGAAATGTAGTCGAGTAAAGAGTACAATATTTGCCTATCAAATGTACTTGAGTAAAGTCATGAGTACTCCCCAAAAATGATACTCGAGTAAAGTACAGATCCCTCAAAATTGTACCCAAGTACTGTACTCAAGTAAATGTACTCCGTTACTGTCCGGCTCTGGTTATTAATGGTGTGTGGACCAACAAAGATGAGTATCTTCTGCTTCAGCTGACTACACGTCCAGTTGCTGGCTGTCGCCCAATGATGAGAAGACGAATAAAGCCTGCTGAGTGTCTTGACTCTTAAGCCAAGCTGGAGAGGCAACTCTCCTCTCCTTTTGTGCTGTGAATTAACCTAATCTGCATGTAGCTCATCTCTAATTTGCCATTTCCTCCAGTGTGGTCTAGCACTCTTTTGAAACCCTCCTGTGGATATAGCAGTTCTCACTGGGAGATGTGTGCTTACATGAGATCTTCCCGTACTGGGAGGCGCCAGGGAACATTGTTTACCTACAAATATTTCCACTGCTGGTGTAGGCTACCTAATTGGTTAAGTTATATCTTAATGCACTGCAAATTCACTGAAAAAGGCCTAACAATGTTGTTGTTTCTTGTTTCTTTCTGATCATGTTGAGATCAGCATTGCAATGGTAAGAAACTGTATACGAAGCAAAATCATACTCTTAACTTTAACAGAAAATGTGTTATGTGGTCTGCAATGAGGTAACCACACCAAATCCCCAGCTTAATGAATAGCAAGCCACAGGGGCTACACGGCCTAAATTACCAACTTTCTGTTCACATTATTGTCCACAGAACATTGACTTTTTTGTCAGATATTCAGAGAGAGGGTGTTTTGCTTACACTGTCATAATTGGCCTGTTTCTTCACTATCCTATCATAGTAATAGGCTACTTTGTGGGGTAACTCCTGGGAACATTTTGTCTCCCTAACTCTGTCTGAATTTGAGCAAGCCTCCTGAAAGGAAATCTGTCTTTATCCTATTTACATTCCTCTGCTTGAGTGGTTGTTTTACATAGGGGCAGAGTTGTGCTTTGCAGTGTTGAGTGCCAAGCCAAGCGCATAAGGGATAAGGACTGATTAGCAATGCTAATGCTTGCTGGGGAGGGGAGACTTCTCTTGTCTACCAGAATGCAGCATTTAGAAAGCTGCTTAGTTAGGGATGTTGGGAATGTCCATGCATATTCTAAATGTAAAACTATACAGAATATTTATATAATGTTATAGATTTATATTTGACCTTGGCTTGAAGGTTTTTCTTATTGCAATTGGCTGACATTTATGTTGCAGTATCCTCCAGCCACCACGCGAGGACACTGTTGGCCTATTCTCCTAGGTCTCATTTAGGTACATCAAGAGAGGATATTAAGGAGGAAATCCACGGGGGAATTATAGTTTTAACAATATATTTATCTGATTGTTTTTGTCTTAAAGGGTATTGTATTCTTTTCATCCAGGGAAATGGAACTAAGGGCAGGCTATTTAATTTAAGGCATTAATAATTTTAAACTGATTTGGCCTACTCTAAATTAAAAAAAAACCTTAAATAACAATCGCAGTTTTACGATCCAACCCGTTTTACAATCTGTCTGTTTAGAGGCAGGCTCGTGCCCTCATGCGCGGTTGAGGCAGACTTCAGCTAGAATGTGTCTGTCTGACTGGCACATAGCCTATGCTGAGAGGATCCCTGTAGTCACGTTGAGGGAGACACATGTCCAGCTGGTCCGTGCCGAGCAGCGTTCGTGAACCTCAGAACTGAGGCCAACGCTGTAAGATAATGTGGACGAGTGGATAATCTTGCTGACATGACATGAGAAGGGAAGGCTGAATCAAAGGAGTGATATTAGGATAGGGTATTGCATAGACATCCTCTATTGCTACTTATCGGTATTACGCACGCAAGTTACTTTGTATTAATGTTGTGCTCTGTGAAACATTTAAAATATGGCAACACTGTAAGTAATCCAATTGATAAAAGCATAGTTGTAAACAAGATTTAATCAATATAAAAAAATCAATTGTAGCCATTTCGTCCCCTTAGAATTATAAGGTTCTATCTGACATTTTTGTCAAAACTGAGTTATTGATATATTTTTATTCTGTGAATAAATAAGGTGAGGTAAGGTGGTTCTTGAAGTTGTATGCATTTTTGGACAGTATAAAGAGGTTGTTTCCTCTTATCAATAAAACTCTATGGAATTCTCTAAAACGTGTAAGCTCAATATCTCAGAACTACTCAGAATGCAGTTAGAACCCTATAATTCTAAGGGGGCAAATTTTGTGTCAAGCATTTCCAGGCATTGACATATATTACATTGAATTTCAAAACGTTGTCTTTCATCAGTACAATTTAGAATGCCCTCATAGATGCCGTAAGTAAAAACCTATACAACCTATACACACACAAGTGATTTCATAATTTTACATAAACTATACTGATGACAATTCAGACACTGTGCTAAATAAAGGATCAAGTCTTCAGGTGATATCCGATTGTTCAGCAGGCTCAGTTGAGGACTTCACTGTTTTAAAAACAATTATGAAGGAGGTACATTGCATACACTGATTACACTTCTTCTGAGCCAACCAAACATTGTTCTCTCACACAGCTTGCTTTATATACTCACATACACACACTCTATTACATACTTTTATATGATGAAGAAATTCAGTGCTATGGCATAACATCAGTAAAAAAGGGATGGTGTTTCAATATTGCATTTTCCCCCTTCAACATCAAGCCAATAATACAGAGTTCACAAGGCAGACAGAGCTAGGAACCTTAAATTAAAAGGCACAAGAGAGTCAACCACAAACCTTTAAAGCCTCATCTGTACCCCTGGACACATGACATGACTGACTGCTACTATCTTTGGCGGTGAGTTTAAATATCATCAACTGCATTTATAAATAAGATAAAGGGAAATGTATCTACAAAATAAGATAAAGGGATATGTATAATAGAAATGTAAAACTCCTCCCTTAAAAAAGAAAACCCCTCATTTAATGTGAACGATGTGGGAGAAAACATGGTTGTACAACTCAGGAATTCAGTTAAGTCTATACAAGCACTGGATGGACATATAAGCACAAAACCGTGGTGATGGGATGGAAATATTCTCTGGTAAACACCAATGCACCCGAAGTCCCACAGAATGGTTAAGACAACACAGATGGTGATTCTGGAATTTTGACCCTTTGACCTGCATCTGGTGCCACATCAGGCCCAACATCACCATCTAGATCAGTGCCACCATCTGGGTCATGGAAGACCTGCGGGTGCTCTGTGGGAGTCTCCATCGCCCCAGGTACTGACATAAAACCAAGTGCATTGTGGGTCGTTGTCATAGAAACTCAGGGGCGTCATTAGAACCATTAGAGCTTCACAGCATTAGAATGTGTGACATCAAAACCCAGTGTCTGACCAAAGTCAATTAATGATTAAGCCAGTAAGAAGAGACCAAATTAGCCTTCCTTCTTTTCCACACACTCACAAATGGATTGATAGTGACCCAGTGGTGTCTTCCTGGCTTAAATATGTAAAATTATACAGTACATTCACACCACACCCCACACCATAGGTTTATAAATAACTTATCAATTCCAGGAACGTCTGTCTATCTGTCTGTTCTTCGCACATCTCTCTTACCATTTGTCTGACTGATTTCACACTTAGCATGTGTTTCTCTAAGGGCACAAGTCACTCTGTGTCAACTCTGATGTCTGATGAGAAATGCGAAAGAAATCATTAAAACGAGCATTTGGAGTGATCAGTTGGATCATGCGGTCTTCACTGAGTGGTGTGCCTGTCCCCCATGACTCATGCACGTTAAAAGCAGCGACAGGATGTCTAAAACGGAAACATCTGAGACACTGTGGTCTCTTATGTATGTCTATTTACCTTCCGATGGTCTGCATTAAAAACACAAACCATCTCCACCTCATTGTTCTCCTGCTTCATCTTGATATCTTTTCCGTTCTTGTCTTGGTTGGTCTTGTTCCCAATGGCAGGTGACAGTCTTGTGAGGGTGAACTCACACCACACTTTGGTCATTGCTTTTGGTAGGGCTTCCCTCACCCGCCAGATCCACATCCAGGAAGTCGACGGGGTCATCCGTCGAGCTCTGCGAGGGGCTGCTCTCCGCGCTCTGGCCCTTCCGCCGGCCTTGGCACATTCCCAGCTTCAGCGGGCGCACCAGGCCCAGGAATAGTGCCCCCAGGCCCATGCCCACCGCACACGAGTAGAAGGCTGAGCCGTAGTTCCCTGTCTTATCCACCAGGACACCTACAACAAACAAACACACACACACACACACACACACAATAGATCTCATTAGAGAGGTTAACAGAATTTTCATTTAGCTCTGTTCATGCAAAGTGCTTCAAAATGACTCTTCCACTGAGAGCTGCTCAGGGATCACAACAAAACTAGCTTCCCATGCTGTCATATAATCTCCAGGAACCCTTTAATTAGGGGGAGTCCCTTTGGAGTTAGAGGTTCATCTAGTAACCCCCAACCCATAAATCAAGCTGTTAATGCACCCCCCCCCCCCCCCAATAAAAAAACAGACACGCTCTCCTAGATGATTTATTTTAAACCATAACTATTTTAGGGCAAACCCTTGTTGAAGAAAATCCCCATTTCCCCCTCACCTCCAAGGGGTGGTCCAGCCAGCCCGGCGAAGCTCTGGATGCAGACATAGACGCCGACGGCCGAGGGCATGCGCTGGATGCCCAGCACGTCGTCCTCGGCCAGCATGGGGATGTGCGTGGAGCAGACGGTGCCCAGCAGGAAGCCGTAGAGCGCGCAGCACACAGCCAGCCCCCAGAAGTCCAGCACCAGCGTGAAGGCCACCAGGACGCCGGCCAGCAGCACAGTGCACAGCAGCAGCACGTTGATCTTGCGCAGGGGCAACCGCGTGAGCAGCCAGCCCACGGAGAGGCGCCCGACGATCTCGGCCGCCGCCATGGTGGAGAGCAGGGCGGGTGCGGCGTCGCGAGACATGCCGCGCGACACGCCCAGCTCCATCACGTAGAGCTGCGGCGCGAAGAAGCCCAGTGTGGCGAACAGGCCGAAGAGCGAGTAGCACACAAAGCCGCCATCGCGCAGCACCGAGAAGTCCAGGAGCTTGGAGGTGGCACTAGCGTCGGTAGGCTCTGACGGTTCTGCTGCGACCTTTCCGTATCCTTCGTCCTCTTCTTCCTTATTGAAACAGGCCTGCTGCTCTTCTACCTCTGCCTCGGCGAGGCTATTCTTGTCGGGGGAGGCCCCCCCTTGGCTGTTGTTCAGGTTGGTGCGTGAGCTAGACAGCGACTGCACTCCTGAGTCCACAGAGTTGATGGTGAGCTCGTTCTCCAGCTCATACTTTCCCTGCGGCTCCTTGAGAGGGGAGCTGGACGAGTCGGCATCAGTTTGTTTTGGCCTGATGATGATTGGACGAAGCAGAGCTCCACAGACAATCACACTCATCTGAAGGACTCCAATGACCACCATGCAGTAGCGCCAGCCAATCACATCCTTAATGGCAGTGAAGGCTTGGGGAAGGAAGCAGAGAAGTACAGAGGCCATAAAGAATGATTGTTAGAAGTTAATTAATAACAGGTTCGACAAATGTTCAGCAAAAACCTCATTCTCTAAAAAAAATGTGTCGATAAAAAAAGCTTCACATTGTTAGGCTGGACTAGGCAAGAGTTAGCCTGACGAGCCAGACCCACATTAAAATGTAGGGTCTGGACACTCACCGTTCGCAGTTCTCAGTCCGAGGGGCGGGATAATCAGTTGTCTTTCAAATTCCCTCTGCACGCAATAGGACAGCGGCAGCGCTATGAGTCCCATGCGTTTCCCACCAGCGGAGCTAGTTGGCTAGTTCAAACGTTTGCCTACTTAATAAAAGCTTAACTCGTGTCACACTGTTTGCCAGCAGCAACATCCATCTTATTTGTTTTCAAGTAGCAGGGAATTCAAGCCAAACCGTTGCAACTCTGCCATCAATCATTATGTTAAGCCCACCTAACGACTCTATACACGATTTCATTGGCCTGATTAAGTTTCGATTTCTGGAGCTCACAAGCCAACGGAGAGTTGCTAGACTAGCCCTGGCAGCAAATGTAATTTGCGGCCGCTAGGGGCGCGTCTAGATTTCTAGGCTAGGCAAGAGTCTCAGTATAAAGGGCCATTCACACCAGGCACAATAATTATAAAGATAACTATAACTATAACATTAGCGTCCACACTGGGAATGGAAAGTCTCTTCTTGTGTTGATGAATGTGATGTCTAGAATTTGATGGATTCTTATTGGCTGTTTTAATGTTCTCAAAGTGATCCACAATGATATCGTTGTTCATGTCGTTATCGTTTATATGTGTGGACCCTGTCATTCATATTAGCTAGAATGATACTTTTTCTTGTTATCGTTATAGTTATCGTTCTTGGTGTAAACGGCCCTTAAAGGGGAATTACGGCGATTTTTCACATAGATCTTGAGTTTCTCGAGGTCACCAAGTGGGGGTGCTACACTCTGGGGGCATGAACATGGGGGCTCATGAAGAGTTTAGCTGTTGGCTGCAGCAACTCGAGCTAGGTAAAACCGATTGTTTTCAGGGGTTTTTCGTACCGACAGTACTCAGTGACCTCAAGAAACGGAGATCTATGTAAAAAATTGCCAGAATTCCCTTTAGAGTCTTAAACCAGTCTACGAACATGGGCTATCTTTTAATTAATGTTCCAGCCTCACAGTGATGGTAATGTCATTTTGCAACATTAAATTTAGATTTCATGGAAGGAAAGAGCACACAAACAATCCACTACACCAATGCTCAACTACAGCAGTTCACTTGCTAGCCTGGTGCTATTGGTGGTGGTTAGTGGGGTTCCGCCTTCACTGTAAAGCACTTTAGGTGCCTTGATAAGCTCTACATAAATCCAATGTGTTGTTGTTGTTGTTGTAGTCACCTGGAACCAGGGCGAAGACGGCGACACACTCCCCAGAGGAGGCGATGGAGGTGACGATGGAGCGGCGGCGGCCGAAGTACTGCGAGAGGATGGTGATGGTGGGCAGGAAGGTCATGCAGTAGCCCAGGCCTGTAAACAAAACAGGAAGAGAGCGACATGACAGCCACGGGCCTTCCTCTAGCTGCAGGAGGGAATAGGAGGCTCAGGAGACTCTAAGGCCTGGGGCCCCGAGGCACCGGAATGATCCGTCTCGTCACTGTGGTCGAGGAAACATGGTGGACAAAGCTGAAAGAAAACTGCATTTAAAGAGACAAAGAAGGGGAGAAAAAGACACAAAAGGAAAGGTAAAGAACAGAAGTTGTACGGTTAGGGAGTGTCTGTGCAAAATGTAGAAAGAGAAATAGAGAAATAGATAGATGGAGAAAAGTAAAAAGAGTGGGGAAGGCTAGCAGTGCATCATGGGTACTTGCCAAGGAGTGCTTGGCCACATGTCTGAAAGGCAAGGGGTTTATTCACATAAACATAATATTGCAGATGATTCTTGAACTGAATAATAATAGTAAAAAAAAACATGAATGATGAATTTGTACTGTTATCTGTTAACACTTGACCCCATTGCCATATGAGTTCTCATTGGCATAATCACTGGCATTCAGTCAGGTTTTGGAAGGTTTTTTTGAATTCTGATGTCCTAATCAAAAACCAATTCTGCAGGAGACAGTTCAATTCATCAATCAATCATTCTGTCAATACATTGTCAAAGGCAGTGCTGGGATTCCCCACCAGTGCATTTGTGTGGCAGAGGAAGGGTACCTGAGACAATGCCCACAGTGATGTACATCTCGTTGATGGAGGTGGCGAAACCGCTGCAGATGGTGCCCAGGCTGATGAGGAATCCGCCGACCATGACAACGGGCCGATACCCGAAGCGGTTACTCATCATGGTGGAGAGGGGAGCTGCGGAGACAGACACACACATGCACACACACACAAACATACAGGAACACACATACACACACACACACACACACACAAACACACACACACACACACACACACACACACACACACACACACACACACACACACAGAGAAAGAGAGTGATGACAGGAGCAGAGGATGAAATGGTTTAGGCAGTGCATCGGATATAGCAGATTGCTCTCATTGTGTGGTGAGGGGGTGACGCAGCACTTTCTCTGTCCGTGTCGAGGGCCCCTGTGTTTGCATGAGCCACAATGCGCAAGGATGGAGCACTGAGGTCAGTATGCCCCTCAGAGCTGAGGCTGATGGTACATGGGCACCGGCGGCTTAGAAGGGATTGTGGGTCATGAGAGAAAACTACCAAAGATACACCCTGGGAAAACAATTAAGATCCACACAGTCTTAACATGAGAAGAAGCCCCGCCAAGCTCTAAAACACATCTATATAATTCTAATATAGGAACCTTTTTAGCCAAAGAAAGAAATCTCCATATCACCATAACGCTTTTGCTCGAGATCAGAAAGGACGTTGCTTTGACTTCCACTCAACTGGAAGGAAGTTGACTCTCCCAGTGCGGCATCTATGTTGTCTCTAGCCAGAAGTATCTGAAGTGGCTAATGTCTCTCACAGTAGTCAGCAGTTTCAACTAAGCAGAGAGGAGCCATTAACTTTGGCTCAGTCCACAAGCTCATGTGGATTGGACTTGTTTTGAAAATATGCTTCTACAGTTTTAAAAAACCTCAAGGACACCAGTACAATAACAAAACTGTCTGTGTCCTACATACTAAAATAAAATCACAGTATGATAACTGCATGAAAGTTATTACTTTGGAAGCTGTAAGCTAACTGGTATAACCCACTTCCAGTGAATTATGCTAAGCTAGGCTAACAGTGGGGTGTCAGGCTTATTGCACACACAGAGAAGAGAGGGGCATGTATCCTCTTATCTAACTCTGGGGTAGACAGCAAAAAAGCTAGTTTCCCTAATAAGTTGGCATGTTCCTTTAAGTAAGTTACTCTTTTTATTTAGCTGTTTGCAGGCATTGGCATTACTGCTTCTGCATTAATTCCCAAAATAACACTAATGCAATGTTTACATGGCCACACTGACACCGTTCTATCTAGCAGCATTTACCGGTATGCCGGTATGGTCGAAATCCATACCTAAGGGCAAATTCCTATAGTTTATACCTTAAACATTTTATATCTTCCACCCCTCCTTTTTCTCAGCCTTGATACAGATTCTAATCCAACACACTCTCCATTAAATTCAGCTAACTGTTCCCCACTGTTCCCCAGCTGTCCTTTAAGTGTGTGTACTCAAGTGTGTGTTTGCACACAGTCCTGGCTCTGGACATGGGATGCAAACAGAGTGGCTCGCATTAAGCCGTTTACAGCACCAACCCGTCGACATACTGCTTAAGAAGAACTGATGGCAGTGGTGCAATTTCATTGATGTTTTGCACAAACATCAAAAACATTTTGCCAGCATCTCCGACCGTACCTTTAATGTTAAAAAGACTTGCTTTAAAAGGGACTCTATCTGTCCACTGGCTACTGGTCATTTAGCAGATAGGGGTGCGTTCAAGCTCACCTGTGAAGGCCATGATGAAGACACAGATGGAGACCACCCATGAGACCCGGCTGTTGGTCTCGTTGAACTCGCCCATGAGGTCCTGCAGGAAGATGCCGAAGCTCTTGATGACGCCGTAGGTGAAAACCTCCACGAAGAAGAACGCCACAGCCACCACCCAGCCCCAGCCTCCATCGGGCACTTCTGGGTACACGTTGGGCCCCATGCACCCCTTCACTGAGGACATCATTCCCATCATAGTTGCCAGTGCTGCTTGTCAAGGACACAGAAGAGACAGAAAATGCATAAATAAACAGGAGACTGCTACTTTAGACAAGGACACAGAGACAGCAATAAAGCCCCCCCCAACCCCCCAGTTGTGTTTTAGTCTAACGTAAAAGGAACTCTCTGCCTGGTTTTTCATCTGGTAAGCTTACAACGATCTCACGACTCTAGACCTCAGCATGTAAAGAGGAACAGAGTAGCAAAGGCAAGCAATGCACGCCTGAGAGAGCTTACACCCTATCGCCGTCCTGTCCGCTGTCCCAGCAGCACACCTGTCACCTGCAGCCCTGTCTCTTATCTGTGGACCAGCCGGTCAAGTTCAGATAGCGGAAACCCGCCAGTCTGTCCGCACCTGATGAATCACCTCATGCCCAGTCATTTATGGGGAGGGGCGGGGATCTCGGATAACACACCCCACACAAGCCAGCCCACTCCCCTGTCCAACCTCTCCCTGCCTAGCTGCCTGCCTGCCTAACTGCAGTCCCAGGTGTTCTGTCTATGCATACCTAAAGTGGTGTTGTAATAGTCAGAATGCCTGGTTAAACTTCTACTAGCTTAACTGGAGGAAATCATTTTTTGCACACATTTTCTACTGAGGGGTAATGCCCGGTTGTCACACATTCTACATGTTGACTCCAAGGGCCACCATATGCTTTTGCAGGATGACACAATTAGGCCGCTGCTGGGTTTTCAATTGCGCTATAAAGTAACAGCTTCATATTAAGTAACTCAACTAGATAAGAAGTGACAATTCGAGGGACAGTAGAAGTCTATGTGTGTTTAAACATCTGCGTGCCATCAGACGCACGACTGCGGAAAAGGAGAGCCTTAATCCTTCAGCAGGGGAGTTTTGAACATTCTACCTGAAGATTCTGTTCTGCAACAATTCAATGAACCCAGATTTAGAACGTTCAATTTTCAACATACCCGTCACACCGGTGACGGTGCCGGCTTAAGGGTTAAAAGGGATTCGTTCATGATCAGCGCCATGGTTCCGTTAAACACAGCTTAAGATGCCTTCAGTGTCGGAACTACGATTGGCACACGATCGTTTACTCTTGCAATGTCAGAGATAGTCATAGCCTACAATCAAGCAAGGTAACAATGATCATAGTGTGAACAGTTGAAACAAAGCTGAAGATGGTCTCAGAAGACTGCTGTAATGCATCTATGACATCTACGCAGGCTATTGCAGGCTAGGTTATTTCCAAAGGAAGTAACGTTAGTGTGCACTATTCAACACTTACCAGTGTCGTTCGAGGTTTTTGTCGATCAACTGTCGACTGTAAAAGCCCGCACTGTTTTCAGGAAACTAATCACTATGCTATACCCTATGGGGGTTTTTTTATACACAGTCTGCTGTGTGCTAGCTTGCGATCATAATCAGGTATTTTGAAAACGTCTATGAACAATGTTGATAGGGTAGTTTGACTTTCCCTTTACGTTTTGCAGCAACAGAAAAAACTATCCATGTAAACGATTTAAAATAACACATGATAGAGCATTTTCCTTTGCAGCCAAAATAAAAATGTCATCTTCAGAACCATCTACCCATGTAGCAGCTTCCACTCGATCCTAGTCTTAAAACAAACTATACCGGCTCAAGCCGGTATTTATACGCGGGCGCGCAACTGCTGCTGTAGTATTGTGCGCGCGAGCGGGCAAAGCTGTCCTACAATGTAGCATAGCTGTGTTCATCTAACCCGCCTACAACAAGGTTAAAAATTATTTTTAGTCTTTAACTCGTGGAAAATTCAGTAGGCATATGATATAAATTACTGATAAACATTGTGAACATGTAATCAATTAATAGAAAATAACAGGGAGGAAAAGCCCATCAGTAGCCTACGGATGACATTGCAAATGTCTTATTTTAGCTGTATTTCATAAGCATGCGTTTGGTTGATAGGAGGAAACGTGAACGCGCCTTGATAGGAAGTTGTGATGATGTCATGACAATTGCGAGGGCGCCTGAAGCCAACAAAACTGGGTAGAACAGGTTCGTTCCAGTTTGCCACAGTCAGGCGATTATCATTTCAGTTGCCTCGGCTGACGACTGTTTTCCCGGTTCTACCTCTGCCGTGTGGCACTGTAAAAATATCTCTCCGTCTGAAAAGTGCTGGGTTAGTTCACATAGCCTACCGTAATAATGTTTACTCTTGACTTGACAGTGCATTTATTTATTGCCTATTGTCAATCTATGGTACAGTATGTTACTTATCAAGCCAATGCAGAGCAGACAGCAGCCCAATTCAGGAAGAGTTAGTGGCTAGAGAGAGAGAGAGCGGATGGGGCCATAGAGTTCTTTCCTATTCTTTACTATTCTAAAGATGATCTGCTACACTGGTATGGTGACCCGCTGCATTAGTTTCATCCAGGGGGCACAATTCTCTGGACCAACTGGTTTTATTGGCAGTGATGGAGTGCCATAAACCTAATGCCCAACTGTGGGCGGAGGGCCCTGTTGAAGGAAGCCACTATTGATACACACACAATATTCAAATAAGTACTAACATTGTACTATAGGAACATGGAATAAAGGAATATGCTACCATATAACTATAGACATTGAGGATTACAGTTATTTTTCGTAAGGGTAGTTCATTATACACCCTCAGATGTAATCAGGGTTTTGACACTGCTTGGATGATATGATGGCTGCCATTATGCACCAGGATACTCGTCACACTATCTAATACAGTTCTGAATTTGAAATGAACTTTAATTTGAAGTGGTGAGCAGTACTCACCAGTAACAAGTACAGTATATGGCATATATGGCAACATTGTATGTTTTCGTATGTTTCATTCTCTGTATGTAAATTCTAGAAGGTTCACTGTGATGTGGCCCTGGAAGTTTGAATGATGGTTCATCAGGTAGTTAAAGGCATGCATGACTGCTGGTCTAATGAGGCCAGATGTATCTTTACCTAGAGACATTTTAGCCTGAGCTGTTTAATATATTACACCTATTTCGCACATATCAGTGAACACTTATCCTGTCCTGTGCTGTGCAGTCAAGTTCATGGATTTTCGGATGATCATAGAAAGAAGTCTACAATTTATTCAGAGGTGTTTTTTATTTATTTTGAAGATAATTCAGGAACAAGAACTGGAGTGATGTTATAAAGCTGTAATATATAATACCTCATGGCCATAACAGGGCAGTTAAAACAGAGAGCGAGCTGTTGAGTAACGGACTGAATGAACACATAGTCGTAGATTTCCAGCTTTTGCCAAACAGTTTGTCATTTGCATCTTGTACTGCGGCCTATCATGAAATGCAGGAGTGTGTTATGTACCAGGGCAAAGGTTGATCGTAAAACTGGAGTTATGTGTTACAATACTGTACCAGTGCTGCCTGGACATTGCAGTTTTACTGCCATCTTTGCCTCAGTTTTGAGATAAGTCCATTAGGCTGCATTAAACCATGTCAGACAGGGGAGTAAAAACATGTCCCCATCTATGTCCTCAGAGTTTTATATGTTATTCTTTAACCAAAGCAAACAGGCTCATGAATTAGGCAAGATGGACGGTGGTCATTTTTAAACTCCTTTCCCTTTCTCTGGAAAGATCGAATGCTGAGCTGGAAGCCGGAGAGGAGCCTCACTGTGACCACTCCCTGCAGCCCAATGCCAAATTCTGCCTTCAGTACCCTGGACAGCTCATAGAGACCGCCTCATCAAACCGGCCTGTCAGGAAAAATAAACAGGTGCCGTCAGATAGAGATCTTTTTTTATTTCATCTCGGCATTGGGAAAACATGTGTTTTAGAAACAGCACTGAGGTAGGAAGGCCACTTGGGACTTTCAGAGCTTTTTTTTCACAGTCGTCATTCAATTGATCAATAGTTCAGTGTAACATGTTTCAATCAGTATTGATCACAGGCACAATAAGCATCACACATGCAACTTATGATGCTGTAAAACCATCAGAGGACAACAGGTTCACCAACTGTTCTGTGGAGACAAGCCAAATTATCGTAAAATCTTGATAGTCAAGTGTAGTTATCGTCATCTCAATTATACGTGTGCAAACCTACATCAACACTCAGTTATTTCACTCTCTTCTATTTAGTCAAAATTAAATGGCAAACAGGAACCTAACTCCATGTTTGCCCTGAAGAAGTGAATCAAGACCCAGAGGCATAGCACCTCTACAGATACCTGCTACAAAATGAGATTTACATTAGAATGTTAAAGGATTATGATTGGTTGCATAAACACCACTAAGCCGCATTATGGAGTGGTCTCAATGTTGTCAGTCAACGAGAAAATCAGCTCTAACTCTGGTCAAAATGAATCAGGATTTGCGTAGTGAAAACGATATGAATTAAACACATACTTTCTCCAGGTGTATATGGCAATCTCAGTCACTATGTAATGCCCGTAATGTTGTTGCTGTTGTTGATCTAGTTACTATGTAGAACAATATGTTCCCCTTTTCCATTCAAAACAACACCTGTCTTAAAAATTAAGTTACACAACCAGAAGGTTTCACAGGATGACCTTGGTCTGTTGTAGCCCTGAGCTTTTCAGCAACTCTGTGGTAGCGTGTTTGATAAAATGGTGGGGTATGTTGCACTGATAATCCAAAAAAAACACATTGTCAGCCCATCAAGAATCTCACAGAACCATTCTTTGGAATTTGACGTTTGTAATACTTTAACCACTGTGCTTAACTGTAGTGTTTTGTTTTGATAACAATCCTTGAGCAATAGGTCAGCTTATGGACTTATGGTGTGAACTACCTTTATGACTCCTGATAAGTACTTGTGTACCAATACATGTAGTAAGAAGAACAGTTAAGAACAGGAAGAGATCAACGAACCATTGAAGGACTCGATCAACCAATTAACCAATCAATTAATTAATTAACCAATCAAGCAACTAATCAATCAATAACACCTAATTTCTTAGGGCCCCAATATGTTTTATCCACACCCCTTAATATAAGTAACTGTCACCCCACTGCTCCACATGAGAAGAAATCATGACAAGCAGAGGAATAGCAAGGATTCAGTTGGAATTTTTGTGTCTCAAAAACCACCCCTATGTTCTTAGAACAGTGGACAGCCAGTGGTCATCATGGACAGGAAGCATGAGGCATGTGGCGCTTGTATGTAGTGTGTGTGGGTTTTTTTGTGTGGCTATTTTGCCTTTAATCATCCAAGACAGTATAGAGTGACAGGAAGTGAGTGAGAAAGAGAGATGGGTGTGGGATCGGAAAATGACCACGGGTTGGACTCACTGTTAGACCAGCCCCGCCCACCAATTATCTCTGCTCATTTTTATTTCACTGAGAAACAAAACTAATGTGGCTCCTCTCAATGCCTTTACATTTCGCTCAGACACCAGGATGGCAGGCCAATCAGCAATGAGAGAGGATGGTGTTAGTTTTGAAATTGAAAGTGGTTGTGGTAAACCATAGTGGCAACACCTGCAAACATCAAAATCTTGAGAGAATGTGTACATTTATACAGCAAACGTAATTACATTGTTCCCTGACTGCCAACGTGTTTTTGTTATCCGTATTTAGGTTAGGCGAGGAAGGAAGTAACGCTAGGAATCCCTGATCAATGTTACTGTTTAGGCTGGACCAATTATTTCAAAGTTAACGCAACGTCTACACCCATTATGATGCAAAGGTTGGAAACATTTTCCAATTGTGTGTATCCAAACTCTCTTCACCAAGTGAAACAAAGTAGTGAATCTGGTGAAACCAGCCTAGATCCCCTTGGGCACTTGGGGACCACTTGCACCACAGAACCCCTGTACATAGTATGTTTCACAAAGCATAACGCTTCCCTCACATTTATTTGTGCTGAATGAAAATATGCATATACTGTGTATGTACACACCACAATAAACTACAACTTCCTTAAAAAATAGAGAGTATCCAATACACAAATCCCCAAAAAGCTTCATGCTCATGCAACCTGACATTGTGCAGTGAGTCAGCTGAAAACAACTGCCACTGGTCCTGGTTCTTCTTTGCTGAGCGTGCTCTGTGTTTCATTGTAGAGAGGCTCTTAAAGTTCTTTGTGTGGGAGATTTTCCATCGATTGACAGAGGTGTTAAAAAACTGAGAGGGTCTTTGTCAGAGAGGATTGGATCTGGACTATACATGGGGGGTTGGATCAACAAATGGGCACATGAAAGGGCACAATGAGCAGTAGATGGATGGATGTATCATTTTGCCCAACATCAAACTAATACCATAAACAGTGTGAACTGTGGTGCAGTACTGTGGACCAGGGAGATTGGTCAGGCCTCCCACCTGTCAGCTGTAGTCTAGTGACTGCATACAGTATCTAAGCGTCAGAGATTCTCTATAGGGCAGAATTTCAAAGTGTATTCATTGGCATAATGTCAGTGTGGAATCCACCTCTCTTTATGACTGTAAGGACTGAGATGGGTCTATACCATAACAAAGGACGCATAGACACTTGTGGTGCTTTGCATAATGCCATCTCTATGGTAGCTTACTACGTTTTTATTTCTCTTTTCTTGGTTCTTTTTTTTTGGTCTTGTGCAATCTGCAAAATACTTTGCACTCTTACAAACAATATCATAGGCACGTACATACAAAACATCCTGGTAAGTTATTAATCAGGATGAGTATATGTAAACATTTAATACATGTAATAAGTATCAATAAATCAAATTCACAAGAAAAAAATAAATCAGACAACATAAAAACATTGTGAAATATTCCCTCATGTTATGATTAAATACAAGGATGTTAATAATGTAAATAAAAAAATAGAAGAAGTAGCTACAGTATTACAACTTAATTAATAAAATATCTGGTCAAGTAGCTATTAAAACATGGTTATTATGATTCAGTCATGCAGCTCATATAGTCATAAAACAACCCACAGATACTCATACATGATTACCCAATCCTGGCCTCAAAGACATAAGGACAAACTATTCAGTCACTCATTTTTGCTTGTTAGTTTCTTTCTCTACATATTAAAAACAACAACAATAACTTAGCACCCTGAAATAATTGTGTTTGTTTGTTTGTTTTATCTGCCGTGGCGCATGCTCTGGTGGTCTTCCTTCCTCTTACGGTGGCCGGTATTCTATTCTCTCATTCTGTCTCTCTCTCCCTCTTTCTCTGTCTCTCTCTCTCTCACGTCCGTCTCTCCTTGCCACCCCGACTTCCGTCACGGCACCAATTTATCTACCGGAAACCAAAACATAGAGCTTTAATGTTCTCACGGGCGGCCAGGGGTGGGTTACACAGACACAGATGAGAGCACAGTAGGGTATCTACAGAACCCGCCAAGGTCTCTCTAATGAACCCAAGAAACCGAGGCACAGATTCCTGATGGCACAGATTCCTGGTCCACACACAAACACAGAGAGTACCATCAGAGTTGGTTTGCCAAGAGGGATTTCAAGGCAAACCCCCTGCGTCATCTGTTAATTACTGGTTACATTTCACAGCTACAGTCTGAATGAACACTTAGCTGTGTGGAGGGGAAGAGAAAGCACAGCACAGATGCTGAGAGGTCCCCCACCCCTCTCCTCTAAAAATGTCAACCACATGTAAACTCGCCAAGGAAGCTTCTCATTTTCACTTCTTCAACTGGAGGAAAAATTGAAGGCAAAGCAGATATAAGATATATTTCATGTTTTCTTCTTCATGTTTTAGTCTTAAGAGCTCTTTTTATCCCCTTTCCTTTTCCAGATAAGTGCCGAGAAGCTTCCTTGTGCTTCAAATTCATTGATGAAATGAAAGGATCATGGTGAGAAGAAAACTTTGCATTGCACCACACATAGTAAGAAAATCCATTTCTGTTGAGTAAGTCAGATATTGTGCCAAGAACTCTCCCTCTGGCATATCATGTACAATTAAGCTATTGAGTGACCTAGTAATGGATGGCTCCCAATCAATTCTGCTGTAATCTACTGTAATAAAAAAACGTCAGAATGACATCATTCACTTACATTCAATTTAGAACACTGTGGCACGTGTATGATGTCCCTCAGGTCCATAGCTAACTATTAAACATTTAGTGGTGGCTTCCCATACATGGATAAAGCCTATAGCTTTGGATTAAAGATCTAAAGCCTAGAGTTCTCGAAGATTTTCATTGAAGTTCTCTTTTAGACTTACTTAATCTCCATGAAACTGGGCCCAAAAATGGCTCTAATGATGTGTCGTGTTTAAATTTGAATGAGGATCTAAATTCATTTGAATCACTCTAAGCCTTATTTAAGGATGTTATGTAAAATATTAAAACTGGGTGAAAAGTAAGACTTACATAGGCACCAAAACTTTGATTCCAGGAAAAAGTTTAGTTGCTCCTTGGCACTTAGTTAGTTTTTAATTTTCTCTTGACCGGCTATTTTTGATAGCCGGTCAAGGACTCACTAGAGTAGTTTTCAAATGGAGACATACAAAGAAGAACAAATACTCCATCTACAGGAAGTAGTGTGATACTACAGTCTGAGGTACAGAATAAGAATGCCTTGTAGTGTTTTTTTTTTGGAATGGAAAACATGGAGATGAAAAATGGGCAAGACGGAAGTATGTAAAACAAACAGAAACTAAGGATACACAAGTAAAGGGATATACACATGGTTACTTTCCCCTAAATATTTGGGTGTAGTACAATGTCAATGCTTTACACTCAGTTGTATTTGTAAACTCTTTTTCTCAAAAAGAAGAATATGAATGTCCGTTTAAGGCCTTTAGAGACAGTTCATCAATGACACTATTAAACTTGCTCAACGACAGAAGCACAGAAATACACTCAAAAATGTACCATGTTGCATGTTGCATGCAAACCTTGAGACTAAGTGTCTGATGGCAAGCCTTGAAAATAAAATATTAAAAAGGCTGTGCTCTGATGTGTAGATTGACCTTCCTTTTAAAGAACACTATAAGTATTGTAGCGTTGTATAAAGCATTGGCATGATATGACCATTCTGGGTGATACCACTGTCAACGCAGATGGAAAGAAACAAAGAAACAAACAAATGAGGACAAGGTGAGAGTGGTGATTCTGGTGGAGGGGTGTTAGCGGTTCTGAATGCTCACAGGAGGAAATTCTGTCTCGTCGTCCAAACACACCGGTCCAGCCGCAAACTCATGCTCCGGGATCACCTCCCCCTTCCTTGCTCCGCCATCCTCAGAGTAGCCTGAGAGAGAGAGAGAGAGAGAGAGAGATGGGGGGGGAGAGAGAAGTCAGACAGAGGATCAAGACAAGGTGAAAGACAGAGTGGAGTATGTGGAGGAGGTCAGAGAGGAGTGGAGACAGAGTGGAGTATGTGGAGGAGGTCAGAGAGGAGTGGAGACAGAGTGGAGGAGGATGGAGGAGGTCAGAGAGGAGTGGAGACAGAGTGGAGGAGGATGGAGAGAAAGAAAAAAAAGATGAAAACCAAGGGGTCACAAGTATAGTTCACTGTTTACCAGCATGTGTGTGTGTGTGTGTGTGTGTGTGTGTTTGTGTGTGTGTGTGTGTGTGTGTGTGTGTGTGTGTGTGTGTTTGTGTGTGTGTGTGTGTGTGTGTGTGTGTGTGTGTGTGTGTGTGTGTGTGTTTGCTGTAAGTGTGTTCACCGGTGAGCGTAGCGGAGACCGGGCCGGTGGTGGTGGTGGGCATGGCGGCAGCGGCGGTGGCGGCAGCGGCGTAGGACTGGCATGGCTGAGGAGGAGGAGCGGCCCCCTCTGCCTCGCCCGTCTCATGCTCCTCCTCCACCCCAAACAGCCTGTGGAAAGGTCAGGGGGAGAAGGTCAGGGGTCACCACCAGTGAGAACATCCCACAACATCCCCATGTCTCATATCAACACCACCATGTGTGGATACAGATGAGAAAGACATTCAGTCGTCTAGTGTTGACCCCCCATTATCACTATAGTTCAACCTGTATGCTATTCTTTTCATCTCCAGGGGCCCAGTAGCCTGGTTAGCACCAGACCTTATCTCAGTGGAAATTGAGAGTTGGTCTGGACATGATTCATTCACCTCTCTGCTGTTGGAGCCTTAAGGTAAATGAATATACAGTATAGTCCAGGCTACAAGTGTTGCTTGACAAATAACATGGTGCTGTAGGCTTTCATAGTCCTGTGTCAGAGTCAAATTGTCAAATAGAGCATCACCTAGCTTCTATAACGACTTTTAGCCCACATTTTCTATGTTACCTCTCACCACTTCTATCAGAGCATGTGGCGATGTCTGCGTTGTTTCAATTTGATTACGCCTGAAGCTCTGCAACATACCATATACACAAATTTGGTGTCTCAAAATCTGCTATATTTTGTTGAGCAACACTTATTACCTGGACTGTAAATAGGGCCTTTATATCTGGGACACACTGGGTGCATTACCTGGGTGCGTTTTCATATCGGCGCCCACGTTAACAAGCTAGTGCAGCCAGGTATGGATCATGGAATCAATGGAAACACAGAGGTTTCGCAACACACTCACCTGACCACGCACACAGTATGTCCCAGGCCTTATGCCATCTTACCCTCCTCCCACACAATCAGCATAGCCTGCTAACCTGGTGACAACACCTACTCCTCCACCTACTATAGAACACCTACTACAGAACACCTACTCCTCCACCTACTATAGAACACCTACTACAGAACACCTACTCCTCCACCTACTATAGAACACCTACTACAGAACACCTACTCCTCCACCTACTACAGAACGCCTACTATAGAACACCTACTCCTCCACCTACTATAGATCACCTACTACAGAACACCCAGTCCTCCACCTACAACAAAACGCCTACTCCAGAATACCTACTACAGAATGCCTACTATAGAACACCTACTCCTCCACCTACTACAGAACACTTACTCATCCACTTCCTCCTCCACCCTTTCACCTGCCCACCTGTGCGTCTTCACCAGGGCACACTCCCCGCCGTCCTGAGGGTCCACATTGTAGATGAACAGCTGCCCGTCGGAGGAGGCTACCAGCAGTCTTGGAAGCTTCTGGATCCTGAAGGGGTAAAAGGGCTTTGGTTTTACACAAGGCTTTAAAAAGGATTTACAGTTAATGCAATAACCTCTCTCTGCATGCATTCAGAATAAGCTTACACACATATAAGAGATGGAGGACTTTAGACAATTAGTCCTTTAGTTTGAAGGAATTTTACAGGGTAAATCCTGGTTCTGTAGTTCAGCAGCAGCAAACCACAGTGATTTTTTTGGGTTTTCAAACACAGCTCATTTACTTACTCTTGATTATTATCAAGTTAGTGTTTGTCTATCTACACCATGTCTTTAAGCAAGGCCGGTGCATGGTTGGATGTGCTGCTGTCTAAATGCTCCAATCTATGGGCCCTGAGGCTGAAGGCAGGAGTAGATACTGACATGGCGAGGGTGCAGACGTTGCGCTGGCCTGCCACCTGCAGGCGGACGGTGGCGAAGGCGCGGTCCTGACACATCATGCCCGACACCTGAGCCGGGAGGTAGCTGCTGGCCGCCGAGAACATCTTACCCACGTACGCAGACCAGGTGGGGGAGTCCTCCTCACCACTGATGAGCAGCACATGCACAACGCACATGCAAACACACACACACACACACACACACACACACACACACGGAGAGTGTAAGAGAGATAGACACAGACATACACAAGCACACACAAAGACACATGACCAAACAAAGAGAGAGAGGAGAGAGAAAGAGAGAGAGATGGAGAGGGAGATAGAGAGTGCGATGGAGAGAGAGAGAGATGGAGAGGGACAGAGTGCATGTCCTTACCCAGGCCCATGCTGTTCAAGTTTAAAGATGTGCACAGTCTCAGTGTTACTGGAGGCACACAGGAACTGGGCATCTGGACTGAATGACAGGGAGCTGATGTTCACATACCTAGTGGTAAACACATACACACACACACACACACACACACACACACACACACACACACACACACACACACACACACACACACACACACACACAGAGAGACACAGATTCAGACACACTCCCACACACACACACACACACAAACACATACAGCAAAGGTCAAATCAGCCACTAGGGGAGAGCTTACTCTCACACAAATAGTACAACAAAATGTCATAATCAGATCACACAGAGATCACGTCTAAAACACACACAGACCAGTCAAAGGTCACTGACCCACATACACAGGGTCAAAATAAATACACAAGAGTGAGGTACACTCAAAACATAAACACAAAGCAAACACTCCCACAGCCATCGTAAACATGCATCATACCCCTACACCCCCCTCTCTCTTTCTCTCTCTCTTTCTCTTTCTCTCTCTCTCTCTCTTTCTCTCACCCCTCCCATCCACACACACTCACAAACACATACATACACACACACAGAATGAATAAACAGAAATGTACTTTCAGGTTGCACATGCCCTCTTAACCACTCAAACAGGGTTCACAGATCCATCCAGGTCACACTTCACAGTACGCATAACCAATTAAAACATCAGTGAAATGACCACAATGCACATTTCCTTTGCATATGCTTACATACAAATATGGAACAGGTGTGTGGTGTGTGTGTGTGTGTGTGTGTGTGTGTGTGTGTGTGTGTGTGTGTGTGTGTGTGTGTGTGTGTGTGTGTGTGTGTCTGTCACTGCGTGCAACTGACCGTTTCATCCCCCTACGGAACTCGAAGAGCCGAAGTCCTTCAGGAATGGTGAACACACGGATCACTGTTCCCTGTGCATGAATGAACAAGATGGAATCGATCAGGACATAATGGCTTCGGACATGAGCAAGTCCATCTTTGTTTGCTTACTTCCCATGGGTGTGTTAATATGCTCCATCACCAGGGCTGAAAGTAGTTTTACATTTTTGCCGGTGCTACAACCGCAACCTTCATCACTTCATGTTGATCACCTCTTCTCTGAATATCTGCCAACTTCCTAGTTGAGCTTTGAGAGCAATTTTGCATAAGGGAAAGTGTGCATGCAGTGCATGCACTGAACATTTTTCAACACACCTAAATCGGCTCTGTGCACTATTAGCTTAACAAACCATTTTCCTGTTCGTTGACATGGCTGACAACAAGCACCTAAAGTTGCTTTAGTTGTACCAAAATGTAAGAAATACAATGTAAAAGGAGTCTTAATGTCTGTGGGCAGCTCAAGTCACGTTAGGTTTTTTCCTAAAAATGCCAGACTACATGCAGTGGTGAGCACACGTTTTTGTACAACTGACGCACTCCTTCAGGTGCTTGTTGACAGACGAAAAGGAAGCTGGTTTGCCGACTTCATGTAAGCTAGTGCACAGAGCCCATAGGCTATTCATTTGATCCTATTTGTAGAGCATTCATCAAGACCTGTTATTTGCTACTTGGACTCTGTTCTTCTTTCCCTGCTTTCTTAGGAAGACACTTATGCCTTTCCTCTCCTAACTCTTCAGTATACACTGTTCTAATGTCTTCCTTGTTTTTCCTTTCTTGCTCATAAACAGTAGCCTATGTGCCTTAATGCATGGATCTCGTTTAATTCAAAAATCACATTGGAGGAAGCGGGTGTGGTCAGGGAGCGAGATGTGTCTATTGCGTTAGTCCAGCCCTGTTTGGCCTATTTTCACCCCTGTCAATCACTGTGTGGAAGTTGCTTGTGTATGTACTTGTATATGTATATGGGTAGTTCTATGCTGTGTGTGGGCGTTATCTATGTATGCTCACTCCCCCTTAGAGTTGCTTACATCGTGCAAATGGGTGTACATGTATTTGTGTGTGTGTGTGTGTGTGTGTGTGTGTGTGTGTGTGTGTGTGTGTGTGTGTGAGACTCTCTGTGGGTGAGAGTGTGTGTTTACATACCCTCTCGGAGGCACTGGCTAGTTTGGTCCCGGATGCATTGAATGTGATTGCAGCCAGTGGGCTGTCGTGGGCAGGGATCATGGTGACAGTACTCTGGGACAGGACAGAACAAGACAAAGGTAACACACCATGCCATGCATTCCTTAACTGACACAGATACTTGCACTTCCAGTGTTCACAACTGTTCACAACATGCACTTCAACAAGAGTGTCATTTCCTGCCCTTTATAAACAAGAGGGACAGGGTCAAGAATTTCTAACAATTAGAATGTATGCATTAACAATAAAGAAACGACCATGGGAAAATGCTAATAAAAATTCAATGTGGGAAATGTTAAATAAAGTTAGATGCTGGTAAATTCCGGTCTAAAGCATCTATCCAGGAATATAAACTGCCTGATTGTTAAATATTGTGTGTTTACCGCTGCCTGATGGGTACTCCTGTGTGTAGCACTGTGTGAAAAACTAATATGGGAGAGGAAGAAGATGGTGAAGAAATCTATTACCAGATTGTTGGCGTCGTAGATGATGATTTCACCGATGGTGGCACTGCCAGGGTATGCCAAGTAAGAGTTGGCATGGTTGGTGGAGAGAGCGCATAGACCTGCCAGGACAAACATATGCTCTTTTTTATTTTAAAAGATATATTTTGAGTATATATATATACATACACAATTTTTTTATTGTGTTTTTATTTAATTTTAGATGTTTTATATTTTCAGATGTTTTATATTTTTTGTGCTTTTTGTCTTCATTCAGAAAGGACAGTGATGTGAAGCGAGTGGGAGAGAGAGACAGGGAGGGACCAGGAAATGACCAGGAAATGACCACGGGTCAGACCTGAACCCGGTTCCCCTGGGGAACTTGGACCCGAGTGTGATACATGCAGCCACTCGTACCACAGCACCCTGGGACACATGCTCTGAACATTCGTCATGAGTCTTTTAGTTGTTTTGCTTTGTTTTGCTCATAGTGTTGCTGTGGTAGTGGCACAGCTGCAGAGGGCTGGCTTGGCTGCACATCTTTTGCTGACTCCATTTTAACTTCAGTTTGATTTGCAGATTTTCACTCGTTTAGTGTCACATTCTTATTTGTCACGCTGTAACCTCAACACCAGATGTCAACATCTATGCCTAGAGGCATTGATATTTTTGTGCTCATTCGTGTGAAGATATTAATTACTCCATGATCAAAACTTTTTTTCTTTCTAGGTTCTACATCAGCTTGTGGTTTACTATCCTGTTTTGTGAGTATGAGTTCTCAGACACCTGGGAAGATCTCTGGCCTGTGATTCTGCCGTCGTTACCTGAGGGGTTGGAAGGTGTGTTGAGGAGAGTCTTTAGTAGCTTCATGTCTTTGATGTTGTGGATATAGACGGATTCCTCCAGACACACCACTAGCCTCTGTGGAACACATCAAAAAGACCAGATGTGATGCTAAATCCACACATCTGCGCTTCATGGACATAAGGTATCCTAAAGAGTCTCTGAGATATTTCACTCACTCCATTCTATGTCTGCTTTAAGTTAATAAATGAATGTAAACACACACACACACACACACACACACACACACACACACACACACACACACACACACACACACAAGCATGCTCGGCCAGGCAGGCCCATACATAGATGGACATGACATCAACAGAGAAGTTTCAAGATCAATCTGACTAGTGGTGCAAAATAATATTATATTTTAATATAAATAGCATTAAATGAAATAATATGAAAACAAATGCCACAGCATGGTAGTTATTTGGTTCTGGACTTTCAACCACTTTTTTTTCTGAAGAGCACATTTGGACCTTGTCAGTTCATGATGTGCATTCAGTGAGTTCTCATGTGATGATGTGCGCACGCCGCACGGAGCCGCACCTGTCTGTTGAGACGGACTGCCAGGATGCTGTTGGAGTAGCTGTAGTTGCAGATCTCCGTGCCCTTCTTGAAGTGGTAGACGTTCATGCGGCGCGGCAGGGCCTGGCTCACCACCACCACCAGGCTGCTGGAGAACAGACGCTCCACGATGTACACGTCTGGAGTGTCTGCTAGGAAGAGGAGGAGGAGGCATGTGTGAGACAGAACACAGACACACACACACAAACACACACACACACACACACGTGTAACGTGCGTTGTGTTGAACCATGCGGCACTTGCAACTCAAGCCTGCGAACAGCAGCACCTCGTATCAGAAGGAGTGCATGCTAGCAATCGAGCTAAAAGCCCAAGCCAGCTGGCTACCATTACACATACACAGATACACAGATGTGTCTGCCAGGAGGAGATGTATATAAGACAGGACACTTGGGTGTCTGCTATGAGGAGGGGGTACCACTTGTAAGACACAGGACACAGGATGCAGATACACAAAAAACACACATTCCATAATGTAGACATTTGAAGAGTGCCTGCTGAATACAAGAGATCTGTATCAGGCAGTCAAATAATGGGCCTCACATATGAACCCATATCTACATAATACATACAGTGACACATACACAGTCACCCAGACATTTGGTTTGGAAGGTGAAAATGCATTTGGCCCTTTACTACTACACACTACATTCTAATCTCTTTTCCTTTGTAGGTACACACACTCTTCCCCTATTACTCTGAGCTTCTATGCATCCATCTGTCCATCCCTTCCTCCATCCTAATGCAGTTTGTTGTAGGTCAGTGTTAATTCACTAAGATGCAGTCAGACCAACCACTAGAATAGGGATTGCAGAGGTAGTAGTAACATTGTACTACATCATGGATTATGGACATAATTACACATGATTACATTTTGAGATGCAAGGGTCAGCCCATCCCTCCCTGGGTGGGGTGACAACAAAGTGGTGGTGGTGGGGGGGGGCAGCTTCCAGGGCCAACTTTGCCCATCAAGAGGCCTTCCTCCAGGGCTAAGTTTGGCCTGAGAAAGCCCATTCTCTAGGCCCTGCTGTGCCCAGGGTGAGGCGTCCTTCAAACCCATTTAATCAGCCGGCTGTAGATAAGGTGGCTGTGAGGAGGAAATCCACCCTTTCATGACAGTGGCAGCTGTGGCAACAATGACAGTGCAACAGTACACCACCCTAACGACATCAAGCTAAGAGCAAAATGGTTTTCAATTGTAGAAACATCACAGTCTTGAGGGATATGTGTATTTGGTTCTGGTGGAGGTCTGGTATTTTTTCTTTTTATTTTTGCTGCAACTCATTCTTAGTTGATAGTTAATTCTTTATTTCCCTATAGCATAAGATAATAAGCTTCTGGCCGATTGTTTAGCCAATTCTTTCCTCCACTTAAGCGTAGTTATGCAAAGGGCAGAAAGTGTTGGGTTGTATCATGGACTCACACCGTGGCAGTGGCAGTTGTGCCAACTGAGAGGGTGGATTTCCTTCTCTCTCTCTCTCTCTCTCTCTCCTCTCTCTCACACACACACACACACACACACAAACACGAACACACATCCTTCCAAAATTTCAGCAGACAGATAGAACATAATATTTCTGAAGGGAGGCCAACAGGCTCTGCAAAAAGCCAATGAGGCTAATTAAATATTTCTGCTAAAGTATACATTTAATCTGTTGGTAAATCATTAATAACTCCAAGTCAATCACGGCATATAATTTCTGGACAAAGTTCAGAATAACTCTATTCAACTTGTGAGATATACTATCCATGCTGATGAGCCAAGCTATGTTTCCCTGTGTTTTTTGTTACTGATTCACCTGCCAAAAGCTACTGAATAATCCCTTTGTGTGTTTTCATCAGAGCCCATGCCAACTGACTTCCCACAAACGAACGACTGGCTGAGTTCACTGTCAATCATGGAAGACTGCAGGCCTTTCCATGGCTCCATCAGCATAGGGAGACATGAGAGATAGTCAATGACAACATAGCACATCGGCCACATACAGCCAGCCATCCAAATCCCATAAAAGCAGTCCATGAAGGAGCCAGGGCTTGGAAACACATGTAATCCCTGAGCTTATGAATTTTTGAACCCCGAGATCATGTGGACCTGAAACACAGCCTGACTGTGTTATTTGATTTCACCCTCTCAGCCAAGCACAGTTCAGTGGTGGTGCTGGGGAGGCTACACTGTCTGAAACACGAGAGCAGGCACAGAAAAATAAGAGACAGACAGACAGGCAGAGACCACACCCTCTCTTCCCTCCTTCCCTCCCTCCCAGAACACCAGCGACTCTCATGAGGACCACTTCCTGGTTAGAGCATAGGATTAGTGGTCTGCTTCAGAGAGTGCAAAGAGAATTGTCAAACCGGCATTTAAAACATTTCTCCCCAACAAGAGGACAAGGTTTCCTCCACAAATGTGCTGTTGTGAGTTGTGTTTCATGTCTCCACCCCTGACTTTCTCATTGATGAGTCAGCCAGGTCTGGGGAGATAGAAAATCTATCAGTTTTTGGGGGGATTTTTGAGTTGATGTTTATGATTTGAGTTGATGATTTTAGTCAGAAGATTTGGGAGCAATGGGTGAAATCTACTGATATACTACAGAGGGCCCTGGGAATCATTAATTTATTTCCTCTTACACTGTGCTGTTTCTGTTACAGTCTGTTTCCAGTTAAACTTGATATACCGATTATACCCTATATAGGCCAGCAGCACATGGGCAGGGACAGACTCACCGCTTTCATGAATGCAGTCCAGTTTGTCCACTGAGGTGACGGAGAAGAGCCGGTATCCAGTCTTGGTGCCCACAGCCAGTGACCTAATAGAGATATGGTGAGCCAGAAGTCTGCATCATATTGACATTCATCCACACACAACACACACAGGCTCAGCACATGACATGCAGGACATGTCAGCAGGACATGCAGTCACTGCAGCTGATGCAACTCCCACTGAGAAATGGACTACCTTTTATGGTAATTACCTTAACTCTTGACTGTGACCGTGAGGTAAGTATCACTTGCATTTTGACTAAAATAAAAGTGACTAAAATATTTTCTGAAAAAAAAAAAAAAAAACTATTCCTTAGCTTTTGTGAGTTTGTAGGGTGTGGTAAAATGCTGCATGTTTCGTCCCTTTTTTTCCCCCAGAGAAAAAACAACAACTTATAGTCCATTTCTACAACATAAGGGTAAGCTACTGATGCTTGTGGTATTCTGAAGGCTTCCACAGGGATCACTGTTGGCTTAGTGCCCTATACCCGTGGGTGTAAATACATCGTAAATACAGTTCAGCTCTGTTTATAGTTGCTGAGCAGGCAGTTTCACTATCAGGAGATATATTTAGCTTAAGTGCAGATGTTCACTACAGTGTCCTGGCACATATGGGAACCTGGCACCCAGTTCACAGAGATAAACTGAATGCCACATAACATAACGTAAAGCATCTGACAACAGGGAAATTATTTAACAGACTTTTTTTTGCATATTCTATCTGAGCTTCTCTTCTTCATATCCACGCAGTTCAGAAATAGCTATGTCCTTTTATGTTTTGTCATATCCAGAGTACAGCTGGAACCCAAATCTGCAAAAAACATTCACAGTCACAGCTGTTTTTTTACAGGCATTCTTTAACACAACTGTTCATGTCTGATCCTGTGTATGTCTATGATCATCTATTTATTGTCAAAAACCACAAACTAACTTGTAATGTAACCTACCCTTGGCCAATTATTTCAAATACTTAGGTTTCAAAATGTCAACGGTTTCTCAATTCTACCTGGTTGGCTCTGGGTTTCATAATTCCTTGCTTTGTACTTGCAGTGCCAATTCTACACTGAGATGTCAAACCATATTTCAGACTGTCAGCCTTTTTTCATGTTATAACCTTGAGAATAGCCTATAGGCTACTTTTCCCCAGGTTGCACGCTGTGAAATACCACAGCTCATTAAAATAAAAACAAGTAGGGCTCCTAGAAATACATAGTTATAAAAGTACTTAAAGGTATACAGTAGGCTAGCCTGATGAACACCTGATGAACTGGAATTTCCATTTGACAGACAACAAATTAAGTGGTTAAACAGTCCCGGCGTTGAGTAGGCCTAGGTTACAACAGCAGCTCGTGTTTTCCCATGTTTTCTGCCATCCATCATCTTCCAGACCAGCAAATGTAAGCAAGCACCCAAATAGCAGCTTAGGTTAGGCTATAGGACGGGTCTGGGACGGGTCTGGCACGGCTGCGGGCTTGATCAGGGCTGGAATAGGCTGCGTTATCTGCGTGGTCAGTTGCTGTCTGAGCAGCTTGTTATATTTTACAATCGCAACGTTCGCGTAGGCTATCTATCTAACCCATTAGGTTGAAATCGCACAGCTTAGGCTATGTTTGCTTTTATGAATGCAAATCCAATCAAGATAAAAAGCTGACATGTTTTGTAGCCTACACGACTTCCATATGATGCATTGCTGCCACAAGTCTTGTCCACAAACAGAAAAGAGCATTAAGTCTAGTTTTCTGACACGGTGTGACCTGAATAATCATACTAGGCCCAGTATGCGGAGTTTTTCCATTCCTGTAGGCTAACCCGCGAACCGCACAGGAATGCCGCAGACGACGGAATTGCGATCGTGTGTAAAGGAATGGTAGGCTAATATCATTGCAAGGCTTCCATAAAACATCGGAGAAGAAAGCGCGCTTACGTGGAGTCTTGGTTGAAAGAGGCACAACCCAGTCCTGGCCCGCCAGGACCGTCGGCTCCCTCCCCGGTCTCCATCCCGATTCCCAACGACCTCCTTCCCTCCCTCCTCCCTGGATCGGAGGCCTGGGTTCGGTTGTTCTTCTTTGAGGAATTGTAAAGAATCAAGATCCAACAATAAGAAAATTAAGTTCAGTAGACGAAATGTAGGCTACTATCGTACTATTATGAAAGAAATTTCTCATACGGTTTCAATCCTGTCAATACCTTGCATTAATTCATAAGAAAGGACTGCTTCACTTCGATGAGCCGAGGCGGAAATCTTCTTCAAAATACAGGGAAAATAAAGCAAAACAAAAACAGCTGACAGTGTGTTGCGTCACTTTCACGTGTCATGTCATTGGCTAAGAGCAACCCACGATGTCGTCGTCCGGCATATTGCAGATTGGTCAGTATATGATAGTTTGTTTCAATTGGTTCAAAATGCGGAATAGTAACATTGGGCGTGTTTTCATTACTGTCTATGGTAGCGACTGCGCTGTAGCTGCACAAAATTGACCGGCTGTAGCAAGCCACACTTTCACTGTGCAACCCCTTAAAGCACTCTTTCGTCTACCTCCTATTATAAAAGGACAGACAGACAGACAGATTGATTGATAGATAGATAGATAGATAGATGGATTGATAGATAAATAAGACTAGCCTACTTATATCTCCAAAGGAATGCGGTGTGTGTTGTTTTTTAACATTTCAATGTCAGTTGATAGCCTACTGACAATGTTGTGCACTGTGTGAGGCTCCTCTGTGGAATGAATGCATGTGGTCCATTGAAATCTTCTACTGCAGGTGTTGAATAATATATGATAGCAGACATGAATTATATATAGGCCTATGCTTACATATGTCATGTAAATACGTTGGCTTGTCCACCGCTCTTTTGAGACCATTCACCATCAACACAAATTTGTAATATCATATTTGACCTGTAACATACACTTTTTAAAAGGATTTGCTTAACTTAACCCATTTAAGTAGGCTAATTTTCTTTTGATGGTGTTTAGATGTAGGCCTATACTTAACACTATAGACCAGGGGGGGTGTTCCAAGTACGTGGTTTAGTGACAAACCTGGGTTTAAATCAGAGTAAGTGGGAAACCTTTTGTGAGGAGAATGAAGCCATACAGCTCTTCTATTAGGAGGTTTACCACTTACTCTGAGTTAATTTACCCAGGTTTGTCACTAAACGACGTACTTGGAATACTCAACGTACTTGGAATACTTAATTTCACTCAACCAAAGCAACAAGATAACCTGACTGTCACCAAATCATTTTTAGCATGTATCTTTGTATGTTATTTCAAAATGAAGTATTCATAATGGCTGATCTAAAAATATGTTAGAGCAAGTGTAGACTGTAACGGTAGGCCTATATGAAATGACAGAGCTGTTCTCATACAGGTGGTGTGTAGCCAGTTTATTGTTTATAACAGTCTGCATTTATGAAAAAAGGTACAAAAATGAATGACATCTAACTAACACCAATATAAGCAGTTCCCTCATTTTAAGCAATTTCTTGGGTTGCTCAACACAGAAAAGAGGGAGACTTGGAGCAGTGAAATGACATCATCACCAATGCAGAGTTCATTCATTCAGTGCTGTGGAGACAAAAGTAGGGACAGGGTCAGATGCAGTACAATTAATTAACTGACATTTCAGTTCTTGCTTCTTTCCACAAGGCGTCCAAGTTGGAGGATTGTGTGTGCTTGTGGCGGTCAGCAGGTCTCAACCCCCACTGCTATAGGCAAACACTTCCAACACTTTTCAACTTGACAAGATATATTTAGCTCAGACAGCCAAAGTCGAAGTTGTGAGATAAGGAGGAAGGCATGGACAAGTGTTGAAATATTTTAAAATCAAAACAAAAGCAATACCTTGAAAGTCCAGAGTACCATGGCTCCATCCAGGCCAACACTACTCAATTTATTCACTTTAGACTTCTCTCCCTCAACAATACGAAGCTGCCTACAAAACAAGTCAAAAGTCAAAGTCAACTCAAAAAGATTCTCAAGTGTAATGTATCTGTAACTAATGTGTATCTTGTATGTGGTGCTTGACATTTCATTAAATGCAACCATTTCACAAAATTACAGTATATTATAGTCCTTTACCACTTCAGAAAAAAGGTACTTAAAGCAAAAAATGCCTTGTAAAGACGTAGCGCTTACGTGATACTGTTCTGGTGCAAGGTTCCCAGTTCGCTGTCATCCTCCTCAGTCGTTGCTCTCTTGTCCAGGTTGCGGAAGTGCTGCATGGCTGACACGCTGCTCTTGGAGGTCTGCTTTGGGATGTCCAGCTTCTTTACAAACTCCAGCGCCCCTGGTCCCTTGTAGGAGAACTGGTAAGGGCAACAGTCATGACCCTGAGAGGACAAGGAGAACAAATGTGTTATTCTTGTGATGTATCATTTCTCATTTGGTGGGTTTTCCCCCATCAGTCTCTATGCAGAGCTGCCAACTCTCACGCATTGGCCGTGAGACGCACACATTTGATTAGTTTCACACGCTACCCCCCCCGATTTCTCACGCTGAAGTGTCCACCCGGTCGGTCAGATGCCTGAAAAATGAGTTTTATCTATAGATCTACCTGTTGAGCCACTGATCGACTAGTTATGCTTTCAGAGACGGTGAGAGGGTTCAAGAGCACCCCCTGTCTGTGGAATTTTCTAAAATTTCTCTCATTTACGATGCTACTTCAGAAGCCATCCCAGGCACATTTCCCCGGCTTCAGGTATGCTGTGAGTATTATTGAGTATTTTTCACGCTGAAGTGTCAACCTGGTAGGTCAAATACCTGGCAGATGAGGTGACGTCGTTGCTAACTTTTCTAGAAACGACCCCCTGGACCAGTGGTCCCCAAACTTTTTCTTCCGAGAGCCAGCTCACTATGCCTGGCTCTAAGAGAGGGCCAGAGATTCGGAGTATATAAGTAAACATAAATAGCTTAGTGCTGTGAACAACAGCAGTCTACCTTAGTTGAATATTCCATTACATTTAATAATAGGCTACTGCAATTTAATACCATTATTAGCTGTGTTTATATTGCCATCATGCCATATCAGTATAAAATGTAGCTCAAATGAAATAATACTAATAAAAAGACTTTAACAGTCCCAAAAGTGTATTTTATCCAAAATGTGTGAACTCTGAACTCTGTGTATTTGCATACACAGCTCAAGTTGTGAACAAGCAATATCCTACAAATAATTTGAAGTTCTCAAACTATGAGAGTTTTATGAAGTGCAGGCAAAAACATCTGAAATGACCACTTTCACTCACCTGATGAGAACTTGTGAATTTGTATGAACATTTGAATGAGTGAATAAAAAATAGAAATAATTATCCCAGAAAGTTGGTTAGTTATTAAAAATTGGTTAGTTATTAAAAATTAATTGATACACTTCTAGAATACTTTGAGCACTAATGCAGTCAGCCTCTTGCATTGTTTGCAGGTAGGCCTACGTTTCATTCCGTTTTCGATGGCAAGCGCAAAACAGCGCCAAAACAACCACCAGTGGACAAAAAGAGTATTACATGTGTACTGTTAAGACACTGTTAAGAGAATGAATGGGGGAAATTACGGAAGTTATAGTTTGACGATGTCGTACTCCCATGCGGGCCAGATGCTATATACCGCGGACATGTTTTGGGGGGCCACCCAAAATGAGGTGGCGGCCGTAGTTTGGGGCCCACTGCCCTGGACTATAAGTTGCATTTATTTAGAAATTAATTTCACAAAATCCAAACACAGAGACTATGTAACTGGACTATTGAGGCCAAAAAGATTAATGTTAATGAAGACGAAGAAGGAGTGAAGGTAGACAAGAAGAGGGCCAGATAGGCCTAATTGTAAAGCAAAAGATTCACTGAAAGAAATTTTGGGCAATGTGGAGTCACAAGCTGGCAGCAGATTAAATGTTCAGGAGAGAGAAAAAGACGGTTTTAAAAGGATGTGACCAATGCACAACCCAGGTGATCGGCCTATAGGCCCGACAGTAATTGTAAAGCAATTTACAAAAGATTCACTGAACAAAAATGTTGATGTGGTACATGGCAATTTAGCTAAAAATGTGGAGAATGCAATGCAATCAAGCATTTTGGGCGATGTGGAGTGACAAGCCGGCAGCAGATTAAATGCCCACGAGAGAGAAAAAGATGCGTTTTAAAAACAGACCGGTTTTAATAGGACATGCAGACCAAAGCTGCAGCAAGCAGGTGATATTTAGAAATTTATTTCACAAAATCCAAGACCAAGAACAGACAGATGTAATTGGACACATAGAGGCCAAAAATATTGAGAATTCTACAGGGAATGTTAATGAAGACGAAGGAGTGAATAGTAGCAAGAGGCAAGCCGAAGGCTGCTGATGAGTGCCCACGCTAATTGTGAAGCAATTTACAAAAGATTCACTGAACAAAAATGCTGATGTGGTATATGAAGATTTAGCTAAAAATGTGGAGAATGCAATACAATCAAGCATTTTGGACGATATATTGGCACAAGCTGGCAGCAGAACAATTGCTCGGCTGGCCACCTCCGAGAGAGCGAGAGAAAAAAATATGCGCATTTAAAACCAGGGCCTAAATTTCAGCGCAGGATTGCGGGTATTGCGCATAAGTTATTAAGTATTGAGCATAATAATAAAAGTCTCCATCATAATGAGAGAAATTCCCACACATGTTACAGTGCTGTCTGATAATGTTAATCCAAAATGGAGCGGCCTGAATGCGGGACTATTGACTGGACGGACCAACTCTGACTTCAATTGAACACTCTCTAATGCTGAAGTCAAATTATAGCCTAGGAGGTGCTTCTACATCAACCGCTATGGACAGGAAAGGAAAACAAATGTTTAGCGATCAGGAGCCGTCAGGAATTTTGTAAACACAGAAGCATGACAGCCTATAAGCAAGAGAACATGGATGTGTTCTCCATTTGATGAACGTTATAATCGATTGCGGACGTGAACAGACAGATACAGACACGAGCATAGTAGGCCTACTTTCACTTAGTGCGCCTACGTGAAAGATAATTAGTAGCAAAACAGCGATCAAATATTAGCCTACATGGCAGTGAGTTTTGTTTTCAAATGTTTTCATGCATGTCTAGATAATGGGTGGGAATGTTTAGGAGACAGACTATAGTAAAATTATCGCTGGGGTCTTTTTATTTAGGCTGCGCAAAGCACAGCACCTTTATTTGGGGCATGGCTTACTGTTTGATTATATTGCTAAATATCA
Source organism: Alosa sapidissima (assembly GCF_018492685.1). Lineage (NCBI taxonomy): Eukaryota > Metazoa > Chordata > Actinopteri > Clupeiformes > Clupeidae > Alosa > Alosa sapidissima. The sequence goes on along the minus strand of NC_055959.1, from coordinate 5,937,453 downwards.
GGACTGATGACCACTGAAATCTGTGGGGTATTTGATGGTTCACTATTAGCCTAAGTTTCATGTATGAAAGGGTGTTCATCTAGCCTCGTGAGAACATCCTGATCTCGCGAGCTTTCAAGGTTTCACTCGCAGATCAGTCTGGCAACAAAAGAATTTGGAGCAGTTCACCAAACGAACGTCCAATCAGCGTTGGCTTTGAGGTGTGACGCAACGAACAACATGACGGCATCCACAGATGAGATGAGCATAGTTATCGCGCAAGTTTTATTCAAATTAGAAAGTATTCCTGGGTAAGCTGTGAAGCTATGAGTCTCAGCCATGCAGCTGGGAGGAATGAACGACACAGACATCCTCCACGGCCGATTCCAGTTCATAATGGAGGAATATACTTTCTTCAGAAGTGTAGGGCCTACCGTGAAAACTTGATGGGAATTATCATTGATGGTTCATGTCACATACAAATGGTAAGTTAAAACATCTTAACGTTAGTTACGTTGGCTAACTTAATTGTATGTTAAACGAAGGCATTAGAAGAACACTTTATTCATCTAATTGGTTGATTTGGCCCGTAGATAACCATAGACAGATGGTTTATCCAATCAGCTAACCAGTATTTCCGCCTCTTCCCAAAAGGTCTTCAATGAAAAGTTCCCAGATGGATATGCGGAGCAAATCCATCTGGCGGAGTCAGGTTAGTGTTTATCCGCTTTCATTTATTCATGGAATGTGTGTTGTGCTGAAATGGAAACCTTATTCAGCCTAAATTTAGTTTTTTTTTTTTAATTATGCATGATTTACTTTTTTATAAAATTCGTAGGCTGATGCCTGGCAGCAACAATTGTGTTTAAATGTAGAACTGCTTCAGCCTCTGGCAAGCTCAGAAGGGTGCGGCATGCAACTGGTAGCTTGAGAGCAACGTGTTGGAGACTCATGGTGTAAGACAATGACTTTTCATTGGCAACAATATTAAACCAACCAACAATATAAAATATTAAGAAGAGCTCTTTTATGAGTTAAATTGAAACAAAATAATTACTGGCCTTTATTTGTCCGAATCTGAGCCCCAAACAGATCCTGGCCATAATTTGAGGATTTAGGTATGCACGTGTGTTTCAGGCATAGTGCAACCACTAATCTCTGACTGAAAGTGCACAGAACTTGAGAGCGCTCTCTCGCGGATAGACAGTAATGTTTCATGTAGGGTTCATGTCAGTTAATATGAATTAACATTTAAAAACATGTTCAATTATATATTTTTTCATATATAAGTCGCACCTGACTATAAGTCACAGGGCCAGCCAAACTATGAAAAAAGGTGTGACTTAGGTATGAGCTACACCAGGCACGTAACTGAAGCGTTCCGTTCGCGACGCGTAAAATCCATTTTAGATGAATGGTCTATTTTTTTCGAACGTATGCCCCACTGTCTGGTGTAGCTACTTCCATCAGAGAGGGTTAAAGAGGATCTTTGCTTCCATTGATTATAATGGAAGCTAATTGTTGCAGCAGACGCAACACGAACGGAATGCTTCAGTTACGCGCCTGGTGTAGTTTCGCTGTTATAGTCCGGAAAATACGGTAGATGTTCTGACAGTACACACAATGTCCCTGACTTGCCTGTAGAGGCACTATTCTGTGTATTTATTTTAGACTTGCTGATAAGTATGGCTGGCAGGTCTGACTGATAGCATATTTTACAGCTACATCAGAGTCTTGAGGTGTTTCATCCTTACCGCGGCCACAATCTCAGTCTCATTCACATACAGAACACTCAGCAGAGGTAGGTGATCAGTAGTCAAGTGTGTGACCCTGCAATAAAAACAGTATCATTTATTAATTTCAATCATGATGGTAGTAGGCCTACAACATTTTGTTTTACTCTGAAGAGACACTGTATGTTTTCTCAATGACCATTTATTGTACACTGTTTTCCAAATCCCCAGAGACTAAGTTAATGTTGAGTGCGGAGAGATAAGAAGTCGATGAAACTTCAATCATTCAGTGATTGAATGATTGAAGTTTCATCGACTTCGACCCCCGCATTTCAACGACTGAGGAAAAAGCTGTACCAACACAATGTTGGCTTCCCCTGTACTCAAATTCACCTAAAGTTAACTCCTTCAATTGGTAAACACTTATTGTAGGTTTTAATTAGGTAAGTAGGATTATGAACACCATTTTTTGTATCACGACAATAAAACAATTGAGAGAAAAACTCCTTCCTGTCTACCCCCTTCCTACAGCCCGGGTCAGTCAGATGGAGGACATAATAACGCTCACTCTTTTCCTTGTGGGGCATCGGCCACGCTAATGCTGCTGTTGTGGCTAACCCAGGCCAGGCTGTCTCCTGAGGGGGAGAAGCAGACGCTGTGCACCCAGCCTCCACAGTCCTTATGCTGCAACAGCACCTCCCCAAAGGGCATCTTCGCGCCCCACGGGGTGGGTCCAGGCTTGTCCTCAATGTCTTTGATGTAGGCTGAGAACACCCTGTCACAGCAGAGGGGGGGAGGAGATAGTAAGTGAGAGAGAGAGAGAGGAAGAAAGAAGGAGAGTTTTGTCATGACACATTGCGGCTGTTGTAGCAGGTAATAGCTGCAAATGTTAGATGGAGAATCATTTACATTACATTTGCATTTACTCATTTGATAGACACTTATATCCAAAACCACTTACAGTATGTGAACAGTATATTTACAGATAAGTGAGGGACAACACTCAAATTTCAGTGCAGAGTCACACAGATGATTCACAGAACTTCAGTACACAGTCACACAGATAATGTTTGGAGAAAATTGATTTTCTCAACTCACGTCCCTCTCTCAACTCAAGTTCAACTGTGCAATTGATCTCAAAGTCTGTACACTGATAGATAAAAGATATAAAAGCATATTCACATATGACAGATGTGCAATAAACGTATGCACCTAAAGCACTTGGCACTAGGCTAGACCTACTCTGAGCTTGAAGTAACAAGATAATTTGACAGCTAATCATTTATAGTGTATCATTGTATGTTATTTAAAAAAGTAAGAATTCATAATGCTTGATCCAAAAATATGTTATCGTAGTTGTAGAATGCAACAGTAGCCTAGGCCTATATGAAATTACAAAAAATGCATTGGCACATGTAAACAACTGTGGATGAACACATTAACATGTCATAACATGCTACAATAGTGAGATAAGTCAGACACAAGTGGTGCCGTTTGAATGGCAGAGATGGAACAAAATAGCAGCAGAAAGCCAACCTGCAGTGGAGGTCAGCTGAGCCTGCAGCCAGCAAGATGTTGTTGGGATGCCAGTCAATACTGAGGACCGTGGAACTAATGGGTTTCTTAATGTGCTTGCTGAGCCACCTGTGTTATCATAGGAGAATGGAGAGACTGGGATGAGATGGATTGGTTATATTAGACCTACATGACCTACACTACATTACGTGTATAGTGGAGTTCTACTTGGACATTCACATTTTTATTCATTAATGCAAGTGGCTGTGTGTGTGTGCTGTGCGAGAGAGTGGGAGTCATTCTATGACTTTGCAGGCTAATTAAAGGCTGTGTTCAAGTTGTGGGTGACTTAACAGGTCCTCCCCTTACCAGTCATTCTCTTTTTCAAAGTAACAAACAGAGATAAGCTTGGCCCCGCTCCCTAGGGCAAACTTGTTCTCCAGGGGAGACCACTTGACGCATGTGGCCGCCCGGTTGATTCGGACCAGCACCAGAGTGGGCTTCCAGGCCCCATCTTTCAGGGACCACACATAGGCGTTCCTGTCCGAAGCACATGTCACAATGCGGTTGGACTCCGGAGCCCAGTCAATACCTGAAAAATAGCAGTCAGCATCGTCATGCCAGTAAGATGCATTACTTTACTAGAGTTAATATGAAATCAATAGACAGATAAGATATTAGCTTGATTATTGAATTTTGAAGAATCTTGCAAGTACTTTACAGGAGGCTTTGTTGATTTACATCATAATGTACTGTAAATGTGTATGTATACATGTTTAACATAAGTAGCATGTGTTTTGAGCATCTTCATTTCATCACATCAAGACCTCTGAAATAAACCATGTGAGCACTTTCAGACTAACTGAAATGTTTGTGTTTCTTTGTGCAAATGTTTCCGTTCAGGCATCAGACATGGAGCAGCCTGTGTTTATTCAGCGTGTCACAAGGTGTTAGTGGGCTAATGACTAATGCTAGTGGCTGCTTCCTGCTTGTGGAGATTACCTGTGATACGCCCACTGTGTTCAGTCAGCTCATGGATCTTGGTCCACTCCTTACCCTTCTTCTGGTAAATGTGTACCACATTGCTGTTGGGACTGACAGCAATTTCTGAAAAAGGGAGGGCAAATGTTGTATCAATGAGAGGGATCTTTAGCAGTAGAACAAGAAAGATATGCAAGTTATCTGACAGAGAATGATAAGAATGCTCAATCAGAAATCATTAACATCCGCAGTATAATGCCTAAGTCAGGCATTAAAGAGATGGCAGGCGTTTTCCCTCACCAGTAGTGAAGGGAAAGCCACAAGAGTAATATTTCCTGTAAAAAATGGCTACCACAAACCAATTATTTACATTAAACAACCCCTTTATGAGTGTCGGAAATGCCAAGTAACCTACTGTCCAGATGACTGAAATGCCTGAGGATTTTTGAGCACATCTAAGGACATGTTATACATACCGTACATACAATCATTACAATATCTGGGCCAATGCATCTTTCTTATGTGCATTTATACCCTCTCAACCAAGTTTGACTGAAGACTGGCACTCAGAAAATGGAAGGAGCAACCTCCCTGGACTCTCTACAGATAATCACATTGTATTCTCCTTCCAGACGATGTATTAGTGGCTGAAAATCTCCTGCAGAAATGGCATCTGCAGGCTGTAACATGAGGAGAGAGAAGGTAATCAGCTCGGTAATGCAAACTGATGAGTTTGGAGACTTACGCGTTCTGTCTTTGTTCCAGGCATGACAGGACAGGGGCTCCAACCCAAAGTTGTAGAGGGACATGTCTCAACGAGGAGAGGCTGGAATGTGCAAGAGAACTGGAATGCCTTATTGTACTGATGGTATGACTCCTACAGAAGAAATGTATGACACAGACTATTGAAGCCAAGCAAGGCAGATATCAGACTCTCTCTTTAAGCACACCACCTTACACATCTCATTCAACTGATACTGAAAATATCTAAGGAAAGCTCATTGCTAATATACTGGCCAGTGGCCACCACTATCAGCAAGACTACAATTCACACTATTTGAATACTTAGGTGTGTATTCTCAGTAATCCCTTTCAAACCAAGCTGTTTCACAATATTTACATTAGCCATGGTAAGATTTTCAGTGGCACAACGCTGAGGCGTTGCCCCTCCAAAGTCTTTCCTTATCAGAAATTAAGGTGCAAATAAGTATCAGTCCTTTTCATCTTAAATAACCCCAGTCATTTAACGAAATTGCGCTCTGTAATGAGGGTGCCTTCTTGACACATGATACACTCATAAAACTTTGACAACACAGCAGCACAAGCATGTAGATGTTTGACTGTGAGAGGACAGGAATAATGAATCATATGAAAGAGCACAGAGCAAAGTTTAGGCTAAACAGAGACATAGCATCACCTCTTACCTGTGCCAGTGACAGAATGGTAGGGAGTGTGTCTTTCCCTTTGGTGTAAGAGAGCTGAAGGCAGGCTGTGTTCGTGGACTCTGGTCAGTCTACACGAATGAAGCTCTGCCTGGAAGAGGGAGAGAGAAAGAGGCAAAAAAGGTGGGAGGGAAAGACTGAGAATTAGAAGGAGGGTGTGTCTATATTTGCTGCTAAAGTGCAGTCAGTAAGCTAGGCTACACCAAAAGCCATGGCATGCAGCATAAACAGCTTAGACTAGGACTTGAACATTGTTAATCAGCAATCATCAACACTTTAACTGTTCTTATTATATCACACACACACACACACACACACACACACACACACACACATACACTTGCCTCTCTCTGTCTTTTTGTTTTCTCACCACAATGCAATGCAGCTTCACAGAGTATGTACTGTCTACAGAGATTAAATCTGGTTGTGCCCACACCCTCACATGCAATCCAATGTCTAAGGTTGCAGTAGACCATTATGGTCCTTCACTAGCTGTAAAACCAGGTATTATCGCCTATGTTTTATATCAACTGGTAGAATTCACTCTCGTGTTTAATTACATGTGACTTTATCCAGCTTTATATACCGTGTTGATGAAATAATTTACCAGCAGGAACATCATAGCACTTCTCATGTTCTCTCTGTGAAGTTAGACAAAAACAACACTGTACCTTTAAGGTAGTTAGGGGTTACAGATTCGTCAGATCGAGGCGCATTGACGTCAATGAGTGTTTGTGATTGGCCATAACCTTTTCCGGTGGGGCATCCGTCCAAGGACTGAGAAAAGAGACGTTAGCTAACAAATTGTTCGTGACAGTGACGAAAGAACGTTTCTTCTTGAAAATATATTTCAGGTAAGAGTTGCACAACATTGTTTTCATCGATATATTCTTTTTTTCAGAAGCGAGGGACACATTCTGTAATGAAATATGTCGTTCGTGCTTCTGGGTTGTTATGATAATGTGAGTTAGCAGTGCTATGATGTTAGCAGCTAGCAAGTCTCCTAAGATGGCGTTATGAGAAGTCCTGTGGCCCAAATTATAACGTTAACCAAACTAGCGGAAAAGGTAGGGTATTTTGCATTTCAACAATGTTTTATGGGAAAATCTTAAGTTAACCCCATAATTCGATAGCATTCTCTTTTGATGAGTTTGATGCTGTATTCGTGCCGTGTGCTCTTAACAGTGCTTGCAGTCACACAACATGTAATAGTTAACGTTACGGTTACGGAGGAAGCTTTCATGCTTTCTTCACAGGAACAGCGTGCTTGCATACGTGCGAGTGGCTCTAATGTAGATCTGATGTTGGATTCAGTTGCAAAATGTATTAGATGGGATGGACTGTTATATGTGTGAATATACCGTCTAAAGCACATATTTTCCTTGTACAGTTGCACAGCTTCGTGGGTTGGCAAGTAAGTTAAGGTCAGTTAACTGGATAGATTACCTTAACATTAGATAAAACATAACCTAAAGTTAGCGTTACCTGTCAGTGCAGGCGTGAAACAGTAATTTACTTTGTCAATGGCACTCAAGTGTTGACCTGAAGCCTCAGTGCTCAGTCGGTGTTAAGCTTATATTTCGTTGTTTATCTAGAGATTTTGCATTTCCTAAACTGATAAGTGGGTGTCTTGAAAACATTTAACTTTAATGGACAATGGCCTCTTTGTCAGCCCGACTATCAAAGCAAGTTTGGTCTTTTGCTATCATTTTCATCACTGTTTCGCTGTCATCATCTTCCCTCTGAGCTATATCACGTGGTGTTCAGTAATGGAAAAATAACGGGACAGCATGAGGACTCACACTACAGCACTCCACCTGCCTCCATGTGACTGCTAGTTTATGTCTTGCAAGTTGGGTTAAGTGGATTATCCTTGCAGCTTGATTTAGGTTTCCTATTTATCTATTATGTTAGGTAATATTGCTAGAATTCGGCCATGTCTTTGAAATGCCTGTCTACCCTCAGCTGTTGCGTTGCAAATTTACAATCAAAACAATCACCTTTCACCCATTTTACTTCCCAATTGTCCTCACAATGAGTTGTTACCTGCCTCCACAGCTATCACAACATTTAAAAGTAAAACCAGGGTAACAGGTCTGTCATCCCAAATGGTATGACCAACAGTACCATTATTGTTGTATGTTGTACAGTATTTTAGGATTAGACCTTGATGGTTCTTGAGAAAAGAGGGTATTCAAGCAACTTTTGCACTTTTCCAATCTCAGAGCAACTTACTAGACCTCTGCTCAGTCATCAGATTTAATTGTACTTGACTTATCTGCAGTCATTGAGATGGTGAACCACAACACCCTCTCTACATTATCTGAGCTCGGAATTTCTGGGAAAGCTCTTGTTGCATCCTATCCTAAAAGGACGTTCATTCAGTGTGTCTTGGCAAGGACAGGTATCGAAGTCTCACAACCACAGGTGTCAGATCATTCGTTCCCACAGATTTGCCTATCACTTTTATGCAGATGTTACTCAGCTTTACTGGTCTTCCCACCTGATGATCACTTTTGATGATTGGCTATTTCTCTGAGCATGTAGCCTCAAAGCACAAAGCAAGTCATAGGTTGGTTTATCCTATACAATATTCGGAAAATCAGACCTTATCTACTCTAACATAATATGCCACACCAGTGTTCCCAAACGGTTTACTCTCACGGCACACTGTTTACAATTAGAGAATGTCATGGCAAACCATGATATTTAGCATACAAATGCCACAACATAAGTTTGTTGCTCCCCGCTGAAAAACAAAACAAAACCTCATAACGCATAATGTCGGGAGGCTATTTGTGAACCCGTAGCTCAAGCATTATTGCAGTCTACTGTTTGTCTGTCCCCGCTTTGAGTTTAAGTAATACAGTTTTTGTCAATGCCTTTCGGCTATACAACATGCTATACATCGGACAACTTTTTGCTACTTCTGATGTGTTTGAGGTGTGATTGGCTGTTAGTTGCATGCAAATGTAACATTCCTTGACAAACATTATTTGATTAAGAAAGATGGATGAATTGAATTCAATCTGTGAAACGTTATCCAGATTGAAAACAGTTTGGTTCAGAAACAGTTTCATGAAATGTGATTACAAAAGCCTAGGAATTTTCGAGCAAATTGTTAATGAATCATCATGGATTTTTTCCTTGTGGCACACCTGCTCAGCCTTCACGGCACTCCACCACTCTGGCCTATAGGACGCTTACTGGATCTGCTATCTTGCACCTTGCTATCTTCATAATGTTTGTGGTTATTGATATTATTCCATTAAATTCTATTACTAATATTGGCATTTTTATTTAGGCTATATGACCTTATTTTAAACAGTTAATTGTAATGTTATTGAAATGTTTATTGATGTCATTGGTGTCAGTTCACTTTGGACAACGGGATCTGCTAAGAACTATGACCTAACCGAAGCGTCATCACTCCTCTTGGTGGATGGCAAATAGCCTAGTTTATAATGCTTTTCTAGTTTAGCATAGATAACTGTATTGCATACACACTTAAATGTTTTGATCATGTGTTTTTAAGTGAATTGTTATTTTAACATTTTCCTTATTTTCTGTATTTTTAAGCTGGATGGTTAAGTCTTTCACTGTCCACTTGCCTTAAAGGTGCTGTAAGCAATGTTATGCAGTTTCTAAGCTAAACATTTTTTGTCACATACAGCAAACATCACCTCACCGTCCGCTAGCTGCCTGTGCCCTGAATACAAAACGGCAACTCAAACAACTTGGACCATAAAAACATAACAAACTGTTCCAGCCAATAACCGACGAGATGCGTGTTTAGGACAGTTTCAATTGAACGGGAGGGAGGGAGGGGGAGGGAGTAGCGAGCTAGCTAGCTCTCTGTTTTGTTTGAACGTCAACAGAAGTGACCTTACCCAACATCGCTTAGAGCGCCTTTAATATGTCTGTGCTCCCCACCCCCTTTAGATCAAGAGATCGGGATGGCGTCCGGCAGTTCGAGCAGCGAGGAGGAGAGGAGCCTACGTGAGTGTGAGCTCTACGTGCAGAAGCACAACATCCAGCAGCTGCTGAAGGACTGCATCGTGCAGCTGTGCACCTCCAGGCCCGACAGGCCAATGGCTTTTCTCAAAGAGTACTTCGAGCGGCTAGAAAAGGTCCGTTCATGTCGCCTTGTGTGTGTGAATTCTGTAGAATTTAGGTCTTCTGTGTGAAGCTTGGATGTATGATAAGTACATATGGATGGATGGATGGATGGATGGATGGATAGATAGATGGCTGTTAGCTATTACGTTTGGAAGCGTTACATACAATCTGCAATAGCTCTTTAAGATATGTCATGGAGAGTGGCGCTGTTTGGTTTGTCTGTCAGCCAACATAATTTTTTGCAAAAAAATACAGACAACACGACTAAATGAGATATGAAGATATGAATCCAACCATAAGGCAGTGGACCAGCAGCATATTACATTGTGTGTGTGTGTGTGTGTGTGTGTCCCCCCTTGTAGATATGTTTAGAGTGGTGGGATATTCTTGGTTACTTTCTTTGTTTCTATGTTAGGTACTGTTTGCATATTATAGGATTGTCATGTCAAGATGGTAATGGATATCTAGCTAGCAGATGGAATGGAACAACATAGTCAGAAGATTGATGGTAATAACAGAAGGATAATTCGCTTCTTTCAGCTGGTTCACCTTCTGTCTGCCTCTGTCCTCTTTCTCTCCATCTTTCTTCCACTTAATTTCTTTCTCTCTGCAACTTTCTCTTTTCTCTCTGTGCATGTCTATCTTTCTCTCTCTGTTGTTGCCACTCCAGGAGGAGGTGAAACAGCAGCTGAGTCAGCAGAAGTCCAGCTCACGGTCGGACTCCCGCGAGGATGAGATCTCTCCTCCGATGAACCCCGTGGTCAAGGGCCGGCGGCGGCGTGGAGCCATCAGCGCAGAGGTCTACACCGAGGAGGACGCCGCCTCCTACGTCAGAAAGGTAACTCTCATGTCCTCTCTCTCTCACACACACACACACACACACACACACACACACACACACACACACACCGAGGAGGACGCCGCCTCCTACGTCAGAAAGGTAACTCCTGTCCTCTCTCTCTCACACACACACACCGAGGAGGACGCCGCCTCCTACATCAGAAAGGTAACTCCTGTCCTCTCTCTCTCACTCACACACACACACACACACACACCGAAGAGGACGCCGCCTCCTACGTCAGAAAGGTAACTTTCATGTCCTCTCTCTCTCACACACACACACACCGAGGAGGACGCCTCCTCCTACGTCAGAAAGGTAACTCTCATGTCCTCTCTCTCACACACACACACACACACACACACACACACACACACCGAGGAGGACGCCGCCTCCTATGTCAGAAAGGTAACTTATGTCCTCTCTCACACACACACACACACACACACACACACACCGAGGAGGACACCGCCTCCTACGTCAGAAAGGTAACTTATGTCCTCTCTCATGTCCTCTCACACACACACACACACACACACACCGAGGAGGACGCCGCCTCCTACGTCAGAAAGGTAACTTATGTCCTCTCTCATGTCCTCTCACACACACACACACACACACACACACACACACACACACACACACACACACACACACACACACCGAGGAGGACGCCGCCTCCTACGTCAGAAAGGTAACTTTCATGTCCTCTCTCTCTCCCACACACACACACACACCGAAAAGGACGCCGCCTCTTACGTCAGAAAGGTAACTTTCATGTCCTCTCTCTCATGTCCTCTCTCACACACACACACACACACACACACACACCGAGGAGGATGCCGCCTCCTACGTCAGAAAGGTAACTTTCATGTCCTCTCTCTCATGTCCTCTCTCACACACACACACACACACACACACCGAGGAGGACGCCACCTCCTACGTCAGAAAGGTAACTCCTGTCCTCTCTCTCACTTACACACACACACACACACACACACACACACACACCGAGGAGGACACCGCTCCCACGTCAGAGAGGTAACTCTCCTATCTTCTCTCTCTCTCTCTCACACATAGGTGCCTATTTATGTTTCACACAATTAAATGCCCAATACCAACGCCCACACAGATCCTTTCTCCACTGTTTAAGACATGAGGGTCAGCTTAAGGACCCAAAGTTCAGCTCTAACAGTAGTGTCTGGACAGGTTTTTCCTTTAATCAGCTTTTGTCCTTATTGGATTATAGGTTAAAAGACTTACTTTACAGGAAGAGTGTAAATAGAGTTGCAGTCTTGCAGGCTCTGAAAAATTACCTTATTGGAATTAAAAGTTTGAAAAGCTTTTTGAAAAGTTTGCTGCAGCTCCAAAAATGTAACGCTTCCTAAATGGATGAGCAATCTGGTGGAGACACTTAATGTTGTCTGCTATTACCGTCTTGAGTCTGAAAGCAAATAGATATGTTTGTATTTATGTTTATGGTATTTGGTAGACGCTTTTCTCCAAAGCTAATAGATATGAATGTGTTGTGCACCTCCTCTTGTAGGTTATCCCTAAAGACTACAAAACGATGGCTGCCTTGGCTAAGGCCATTGAGAAGAATGTGCTCTTTGCCCACCTTGATGACAATGAAAGAAGGTGACTGCTGTGGCCTATTTGAGGATGTTATCTTCTCTTAAAGACACCTCTGGCAGAGATTGATAATGAATACCATTAGGATAAATGGCTTTCAGTTTCTTTTTTTGACCAAGGAAATTCTCTTTTTTTTTTTTCACAGCGACATTTTTGATGCCATGTTCTCAGTCACCTACATTGCTGGAGAAACAGTCATTCAACAAGGTGGGAGTGCAAGACTGCTGTTTGAGCAATGCGTTTGACAGATTTGTCCTAAAGATTTGAATTGGGACTCACAGAGACAACTTGTCTTTACAGGTGATGAGGGGGATAACTTCTATGTTATTGATCAAGGTGAAATGGACGTGAGTACAAACAAATCAAAGCACAAGTGAATATGCAAAACAATGTTCCCATATTATGTCAGTATGTTTGTTTGTAGATGCTACATGTTGTGTGTTCATGCTTTGGTTCTTTCCCTGGGCAACTGGGCTTTTAGCGTTGCTTAGAGCCTGCATCAATAAGGCATAAGCACTTGCTAGCGAAGCCTACTTGTTGCACACAAAGGCTGCTTTGTTGGTGATTTTGTGTTTGCAGCTTTGGTTCAGTGCTGTTGTTATAGTTGTTGTAGTAGTATCCCATGTCATGTTGTGTAATGTTAAGGCTCGGCTGTTGATTGGCCACTGTGGAAAATCCCTTACCTGTAGCATAAGGAACCTGACACCACTCCTGTGCATATTTGAAATTACCATCAATGAATTGTGTATTTTGCATTAAAACACATAAGTAGTTACGTTGACTTAGTTTAAATGATGAGTGTGTGCGCGCGTGTGTTTTCAGGTGTATGTGAATAATGAGTGGGTCACCAGCATTGGCGAGGGCGGCAGTTTTGGTGAGCTGGCGCTCATCTATGGCACCCCCAGGGCGGCCACAGTCAGAGCCAAGTCCAACGCGAAACTGTGGGGCATCGACAGAGACAGCTACAGGAGAATACTCATGGTAAGACGGCCACAGAGGAATCTTTTGTCTAATGCGGCTATAGGGGAGGGTAATGCTCATCGTTGGACAGCTATAGGGGAGGGTAATGCTCATCGTTGGACAGCTATAGGGGAATAACACGACTACAGGAGTAAATTCATAGTAAAACGGCTACATGAGAACACCACAGCAGGATGCATGTGGTGATGTTTGATGAGGAGTAATTGTTATCAGGAATGGTACACAGGACGTTCTTTACAGTATGGGAATCCTCATTGTAGGGCAGCCATAACAGAATGTTTGTGATTGAAAAAAGGGTATATTAGATTAATATAGCTGAGTAGTTGTTGCAAAGGTTCTTAATGCTTTGAAGGCTGTTGACACAGAGATTAGCAGCAGAACTTCACAGTAATGTACGGTCAGCCCCCACATAGGCTGTGCGAGATCTGCAGTGTCCTGACTTTTTGGGTCTTCTATCGGTGAGTGAGAATGAGTGGCCATGTTTTATGTTTTAAATCTTGTTCCTTCCTCTCACAGGGCAGCACTTTGAGGAAGAGGAAGATGTATGAGGAGTTCCTGAGCAAAGTATCAATCCTTGGTGGGTAAATGTTCTGTAGTTATTTGATTTTGAGTCAATTGGAGATTTCTCTGTGTGAAGGGATCTATCGATCTATTACGCTCATTGCAGTGTGTTAATTGACAATGAATGCATGCATAGTTGTACTGCATTAATAACACAGTCAAGTGTTCATCAATTTCATCAACGTCAATTTTCCGATATATTTTTTACATTTCTTCCCCCCGAAATATATATATATATATATTGTTGTGATGATGAGCTCCATCTAGTGGTGACTGATGGTACTGTATGTCTCTCCTCTTGCAGAGTCTCTGGATAAGTGGGAGCGTCTTACGGTGGCCGATGCTCTGGAGACAGTGCAGTTTGAGGACGGACAGAAGATTGTTGTGCAGGGAGAGCCTGGGGACGAGTTCTTCATTATCCTGGAGGTGCGGCCACTCTCTCGTCTGATTTCTCTCTTACTGTCTCATTCACTCTGCATCCCCCACTTCCTCTCATTCTTCTCCTCTATTCCTCTCCCTGCATGTCTCTCCCCCCACTGTTCCAATGTCTACCACAGCAGCCAAGTCAATGGGGGCTGTAATTGATGACGGTCTGCAAAAGTGTTGCATGAGTTCTCCCAATAGATTTAGACGGTTAGTACTGTGCATATTAGACAATATGACGTGACGCGTGACGTTCCTCGCTCCTTTATGTGTACCCAGGGAACAGCTGCTGTGCTTCAGAGGCGGTCAGAGAATGAGGAGTTTGTGGAGGTCGGAAGACTGGGGCCCTCCGACTACTTTGGTGAGTGTTTGATGTGTTCATCCTCTTGTTGGCTGACACTCAACACTGATATCCAGTAATTGTATTGTATTTACATTGAAAAGAAAAGCAGAATTCCTTGATATTTTACACACAAACCAATAGGAATGTGCTGTACTAACAGTCGCACCACCTGAACCATATTAACAGTCGCAAACATGAACCATATTAAACCATTTTTTTTCCTCAGGTGAAATCGCTCTGTTGATGAACCGCCCGCGCGCTGCCACCGTGGTCTCCCGTGGACCGCTGAAGTGTGTGAAGCTGGATCGTCCGCGTTTCGAGAGAGTGCTCGGCCCCTGCTCAGATATACTGAAGAGGAACATCCAACAGTACAACAGCTTTGTCTCCCTGTCCGTCTGAACCTGAAGCTGCCCCTGCCCTCCGTAACACCCCCACCCCCCATTCCTAGTTTGATCCCCTGTGCCACAGGGTCCACCAATGCAAATCTGCTTTATTTTCTTACTTCTGGAATATGTTCCAACACCCATGTGCCCACATGTGTCGTTTCTTCTTTAGTGGCTCTCTCTCTCTCTCTCTCTCTCTCTCTCTCTCTCTCTCTCTCTCTCTCTCTCTCTCTCTCTCTCTCTCTCTTGCTCTCTTCTCTTTATTTTTTTATTTTCTTCTTTTTGGTAATCTGCTTTCATGTTGCATCGTCACTTCTCCATGTGGCAGTTTGTTAGGACGTCTCTTTTATAGGGCCGTCTGTCAGTCCCGTTGTGCCAGAGATGTTTTTTAAACACACGAGAAATTGTGTGTGCTGTCTTGAGAGGTAAATCAAACACCTTACTTCCTAAAGCATTTCCTTAAAAAGGCACCCTGCTCTGGGGCTCATTGACAACAGAGGAGGAACCGTCCCCTTCCGCTAAACAGATACGAAGTTCTGAGTTCAATTTAAACTGTATTTTTCTGAATATTATTTTAATTTTTTGGATTCTGTCTCGTATTTTACGACTTTGAGTACGTTAGGTAAGCCAAAGGCAAGTTGCTGTCTTGTTTTCTGTGTTCAGTTTGTAAACCTATAGCTAATGGAAGGGTACTAAAGTCATATGCACCATTCTGAATCATGGTGTTTATGTTTTTGCTTTTTAATTGTTCTAGTTGCACATATACAGCATATATAAAATGAATCTATATATATTAGATGCAAAATGACCATAACCATATTTTTTGCACAGTTTGTTATATAAATATATATAAATATGAATATACATCTGTAGATATATATGGAAAAACTATTTCTATGCGCCTGCTGTTTTTTTATTTTTTGCTTTTGGTTTCATTATTTCTTTTAGTAGGTTTGGTGAGTCTCGCTGGATCCATCAATTGTCCCATCGCCGTTCATTTTAGTAGTAACATTAAAATCCCATTGTCCCTAGCAGTGACCTCAGGCCAGATCTGACAGTCTCTACCCCACGTCCTGAAAGATGTTTTCTCCTCACTCAGAAAGTATGTGCATCATTGTTTCATACGTAGTTTCTTTCTCCACGGCGCAGGCCAGTCCCAAATAAGTGCCAAATACCGGGTGATGGTCTTCGTTCCACAGCAGAGGAAGAGGGAAGGGTCTACGCTCCAGTGCTGCTGTTGGTTCTGCCACAGTAGTTTGCGATGGGGGTCTGCCATGTCCGCTGCTGTATATAAACGTGGGTGTTCTGACATGGATTGGTGTGTTTGTGAGGTATTCAATGAGAGCGTGCCATTTGGACAGAAGTTAAATTGGCCTTTTGCCAAGTCCAAGGCAAAACACCCTACCCAAAATCCCCCAAAGTGTATTAGTTGTTTTTGCACCCTCAAACAGTGTTAACGTCTGGTTATCTTTGTGGGAGGAAGTTGCTGAGAATGATGTCATCAGCTGTGTGACCCTGGCTGCCTGGGCTGAGGTGTCGCTCCCCAAGTCTTAAGAGAATTACAGTATTGATCAGGTTCCTGTTACATCCATCTGAGCGCGTCAGAGTTTGCGTGTGTTGCCACTGGTTCTGGTCCGATATATGGGTCAGCATGTCTATATACCGTGCAGTGGCTCGGGGCGTTAAAGGATTGTGTCACTGAATGTTCGAAACGTAGGTCCTGGCTCCAGGGCATACGGTAACATACATGTCTTGTGTTATATGGTGTAGTAGTTAGTGCACAGTGCCATAAGAAATTGTTGCTTCCCTCTCTTTCCCTCTGTTATTGATTTCCTTCTGTTTCTGTCGCTGATCATAGTGAGTGATGTTTAGGAAGCATGCCACACATGCCTCAGTCACACCTGAAAAGATGTGTTCAGTGGTCCTAATTCCTTTGGCTTTTTACACGTTTTTACCTGTACTTTTATTTAATTAATTTTACATTTTTATTTTTTTTAGAACTTACAAGCTCTAAAGCATTTCCTAATTATCCCCCCCCCCCCCCATGTGTTGGAAAAAACTGGTTTTCTCCAGACCTATAACAATCATACACGAGTATGGCTTTTGTTTTGATGTCATGGTTGAATTATTGTGTTGCAAATCTTTCAAAACATTGAGTTCTTTTTTTCCATAAAGAGGTACGTAATGCATTTACTGTGAGGATTATCTGAGAGAATACAAACTCTCCATTGTCCATGATCAGGGTTTGTTTTAAAAATATATTTACTTGCTTGAAGAGAAAAGTCGTATGCAGATCTTCGCCTGTGATTTGGTGAGGAAACAGACTCAACATAAGTGTGCTGTATTGTGTATATAATTTCCACCATAGTGGCATGTAAATGGCCTTGATGCAAATTTCATTTACCTCTATATTATTTTGGCCAATATTATCACTGTATTATTTTCAGAAATGGGAAAACAAACACAATCAACTTATGTTGATGTTATGTTGGCCTATTCAACATAAACAAGCCGGTTGAATTTAAAAAGTCACCTATGAAGGAGGGCAGTAGTTTCAGATTTTGTAGATGGAATTTGTATTTTCTTTTTCTCAGAGTAATGAAAGGCTCCTTCAGATCGAGACTAGGTTGATGAGCACCCTTGCCCAATGCAAATCCCTTAAGTCTCCAATTTTCTAATTTGCTAGTCAACAAGCATGGATAAATACCGAACTGCCAGCAGGTGTTTGAGTGCCAGTATGGTTCAGTTTTGTAGCTGAACATCGTAGACGATTCCTTAAAGAGTGAATGGTATTGACTGAGTAATATTTGAGCAGTAGTAGACAAACAGGGATTCTGAATTTCTTTCCTCAGATTCCCTGAAAGCATTTAACAAACACGTGTCAAAAGCATCCTTACATTTACTGTTATAAGGGTTTTTTTGTTTTGTTTTTTCTCATCGTCTCCATGTGACAGCTGTAATTTAAACATCCCCAGTCATTACATTTTATACATACTGCTCCCTCACATTTATTTTGGAGACACGCCATCTGCTGTTGTTGAGTGATTTAATTTCTGAGTTTGGGGGGGGGGGAAAACACAACAAACACAGTTCTTGCCATTTATAGCTTTGCATTAATGTGTGTGCTATACCAATGTGTATGTACATAAAAAGAAAATCTCAAGTTGACATTGTTTGCCTTAGATGATCTAATCAGGGCTTAGAAACTCCTGACCCTTTCCCTCTGCTTATAGGGTTTGTAAAGCCTTCAGTGGACACAGCTGGGGGCTGACAGAGGACCATTTTTCTATTATTCTTATCCTTCGACTGTAAATGGTTTGATTTTACTGGATGTGCAAAAAAAAGTTACATTTTTTTTTTTTTTTTTGGTATAGATTGTCCTAATGGCAGGTCAAGCAATAAAAAAAAATTCTTAAAATGGTTTGTCTTTTTTCCAAAACAGTATACCTTGTTGTCAAAGGGTCTGTCTGTCTGTCTGTCTGTCTGGCTGTCGCGCTCCAGGTGAGCACCCACTGAGACACATTTGAGACTTGTTAGGAAAGCACTGGATGTGAATGATCTCAATATTTGACAGATGTGACTAGATGTGAATGGCACTCAAAGCACAAGGTAACCCAGTGTGTTCTGCTCGGTATTTACTCCCTTTGTGTAGCATCATGCTGCAAGACCATGTCTTATTTTAGCTGTGTACAAATCTCAACATTTACCTGGTTCACTATTTATTAGCCATGCCCAAGCCCAATTTGAATCCAAAGGAGTTTCCAGACCATAATGAACAAAGTGAATGAGCTGGCCGGTGCCAGGCAACCAATAGTTCCTAGATCTTCAAGAGGCTACTTGGCACAAACATTCCCCTGAACTGCACTTCCAATCCTGTGCTGCAGCTGCTGGTTCGTTAGTGTTTAATATTGGTACAGTGATCAACATGCACAAGTGACAAACTAGGATATATATAGGGAGACGTCGAAACAAAGGACTCCATTCTGTGTGAGTCAGTGATATGGTTGTGGGTTAGTGTTACATTGGGGGGGGGGGGTAGTTGTTTGACATACTTCCCTTTTTACCAAAACAACTCAATGGACAGGTGGCTCTCTCACCTGCCTCCAACAGCTGACTTACCATGCGGGGGATCACGGGAGAGGAGGCATTTAAATTCACACTGCACAAGTACAGGCATCTAAATAAAAGTGACATGATTACAGTGTCATTCCTTTCCTTTATTTTGCAAATGCTGAGAACAGGATGAGAAGTTAGATCTGTATTATTACAACTGAGGGGGAAGTTATTTTGCATTAAAACAACGGACTAATAAAGATCCTGGTCTCATTAAATAACAATCAAGATGTAATTTGTCTGATTCGTTAAAGTGCAAACTCCAAGATAATGATTAATTGTTTTTATATATATATATATATAAACACTGTAAATATATATCTATATATATATATATATATATATATATATATATATATATATATATATATATATACAATGGAGTATATATATATATATATATATATATAGCTAATTTAACCCGGTTGTTGTTGAGTCATAAAACAATTTGTGATTAAATATTGTCCTGAATAGACTACGCGGTACGCCCGTGGTACTTGGATACTGTAAAAGCGATGGTGGTCACTTTAAACGCACTCGTGCTTTTCCGGAAGCCCCCGTGTGACTTCGACTACAACCCTTGCTGCTGCAGCAGCCCTCTACGCGAAACATAGCAGCCCACTTATTATTACAGATCTCTCAGATCACATACCAATTTGGCACATTAAAGCACAATCGAACGTCCCTCTTTGGATACATCTGTGCATTCTGCAAATGCAGGCCATTAAATGCGTTGTGGTCGGCGACGGGTAAGATCTCTTTTTGTGGGTGCTGAGAATGTGCCCTTTTTCGCCAATGTATCTGTGGGAGAAAGCAATTGTTGCAAGAAGGGCTGGGGCTATGGGGTTGAATGGGTCGGCATTTAGTTTGCTAGAATTCGTTCATCCCAGCGCGTGGGAACAGCACTGATTAATTTAATGGCTGAATGCCATCTGAGGTGAATTCTGCAAAAGAAAGCATTATTTTTGCTAGGCTACACTTATTTTGAATGTTGTACAAATCAAAGGCTGTGACAAGCTAAAAGCGGAGTGTTCAACGCTATTTAACATTGTAGAAAACATCATACAAGTGTTGCACTGGCCTTCTTTAAATGTCAGACAGTTCAGATATTTTTGATCTGGTGATGAAAACTGCATTTAACTGAGATGTCATAAATGCATCCGAGGGCTACCGTCTCAGGCTGAGCCACACATTTAATGATGTAATGTTTTTTCACACCTACGTGTCTTAACAGGGGGCGTCTAACGAGCAAGGCTGCACTCGAGGAGCGATATATATTGTGCTTTGCAATCATTTACGTTTTAATATGTGATAGCCCTATTACCCCTTTCTCAAAACGTTATTTTAGCTCATTTTTGGACATGGATGTGAAGACACATCGGATCTAGGCAATGAGACCATCGTGGGTGGGGGGCTGGGAACACATTAAATTCTCTTGTCAACTTTGCGTTACGTTACGGCTAGACTGGTACTTGGCTATTCTTGATTATGTTCATGTCGGCTACATCAGCTTCTGATCTACACTTCTCAATTAAATAAACTATCTTGTTAATTTAGCCTATACATTAATAATAGGGGAGGTCGATATTGTTGAATATAGTGAAGCACATCTTCATGACATCAGCTTCCTTTTATTAGGCCTACAATCACTGTATTTTTGTGTCTGTAAGGTTGCTCACTTTTTCGTCCTTTGTATTTGTTCATTTGCAGCCTTGTTTGCATGTGTGCAGTGGGCCCTCTCTCACACTGATCCAGTATCTCACATTGCTTTAAGGAATTTTTTTACATTATTATGACTCACATTCACACTTACACTTTTGAATCACCACTCCTGGTCCAGGACATCAGCCTAATAAGCGTTTTTAGTAATTTGATGTTCAGTGTGCATTGTGCAATATGTTTACACCATCTAGCCTAGTAACCTCTTAGTATAGTTAGAATAGTTTTGTGAATTAAAATTTAATTTAATCTTCAAAAATAAGAATGTAAATCACAATCGTTCTCTTAAAAATTGTAAACATTTCTTTTTTTAAGGGTATATGGGTTAGCGTTGTTGATGTGAAGTCTGGAAATTCCCACCACCAATCTAAAATAATAAATAAAAGGTTTGCAGGGTTGTCTTTAGACACACCGCTTCAAAGCTCCATCTTTCAAGTTCGATCTGAAACTTTGCACACTGGCTCTGTTTGTGTGTGTGTGTGTGTGTGTGTGACCTTCCCCTTCTCTTTCTTTTTTGTTAGTGTTATCAGCCATGTCCACCCATCCTCCTCACTCTCCCTCTGTCATCCTATATCTCCCCTCTCATGTTTGGCTATTCTCAGTCTTGCTTTGCATACCACACTTTCTCTCTATCTATCTCTCTCTCTCTCTCTCTGTGTAACTCACTCACTCACTCTCTGTCACTCACTCATTCACACTCGCTGTTCTTTCTTGGCCTTGTGCTGCCTCCACATCTTCTTAATCCCCCCTCTTTGGTTGTCTAAAAGCGCAGTGTTGGTGTGTGGTGATGAAGCCATCCCATCTCCAGCCCCATTCCACTGCTCTACAGTTATCTAGCCACCTATCTGATGAGAGCATCAGGGAAGGAGTTTGTTTGACTGTATTATGTGTGTGTGTGTCTGTGTGTGTGTGTGTGTGTGTGTGTGTGTGTGTGTGTGTGTGTGTGTGTGTGTGTGTGCGTGCGTGCGTGCGTGCGTGCGTGCGTGCGTGCATCTGTGTGTTTGTGTGGTGTGTCCGTGTGTGTGTGTTTGTGTTTGTGTGTGGTGTGTGTAGGTGTATTAGAAAGGTTGTGGGGGAGAGAGAGGGGTTGATGTATGCCATGGATGACAGTATGCCCCCCAGCCAACATGTGCATATTTGGGGCAGAGTCTGACTGCTCGTACTATGTGTCAGCAGACAGCAACCATTGCTGTCCACTGGAGGTCAGTGGTTGAAATAGGCGCCCATGCACTCAGGCACTTCCATTGTCCCAGAGCCATGGGGATGCACTAGTGTCTGACCCCCTGTTCAGTGTCCACATCCAGCGGGGGCTTGAGGCACATTCCTATTTTGAGGATGTTCCATCTCTAAATATTTGTTGTGGGATACAATACAAGTACAACCATTTTATGTTTCATCTTTTTTTGTTGTATTGATGTAGCTATTGAGTGCATTTTGCTGGGGGGGGGGGGGGGGGCACAATGATTGCACATCTGTTAAAGGTGACCTTCAAAGCCATCACAACAAATAATGATTTTGTAGTAACCCACATTTACAGTAGTACATGTAAGGCTCAGACACACAGTGACCTGTGAAACACTGTATCATTTTCATGATGGTCTCTTATGACTCTCTCTCTCTCTCTCTCTCTTTCTCTCTCTCTCTCTCACTCTCTACCTTCAGTGCCGTGGGTAAGACCTGTCTGCTCATCAGTTACACCACCAATGCCTTCCCAGGGGAGTACATCCCCACCGTGTGAGTAGTAAAGGGACTGCTTAAATAAAAATGCAACAATGTTTAGGTTTTCCCCATATATTATAATCATCAATTTATCATTTTAATACCTGTTTTTTTAACACTGGAACCCCTCTGGTGTCTCTCTCCTCATCCCCCCTCCATCCCTCTGTCCCTCCATCCCACCACCCCTCCTCCCATTCCCTCTCTTTTCCTCCCTCCAGCTTCGATAATTACTCTGCTAATGTTATGGTGGATGGCAAACCAGTCAACCTGGGCCTTTGGGATACAGCGGGACAGGAAGACTACGACCGTCTCAGGCCTCTCTCTTACCCCCAGACGGTACAGCAGTGCACACACACACACACACACAGACACACACACACACTCCCCTATAGAATCCCTCTAGTTTCCTGCAGTGTGTGCTTTTGCCATTATCTCTTGCAGCGGGCAGCCACAAGGCTTGTCAACACGAAACAGTGGCGTTGCAGGAAACGATAGGCCCCAGCAATTTAGTCTTTAGAAGAAAGAAATGCTTCTTATTTGCATCATCGTCAATTTTATTCTCGCAGCAGTGTATAAAGTGTATAAAGCTAACAACAGCAGTGTATAAAGATGAGATCCTTTTTTCCTGGATAGCTTTTCTCTTAACTTCACTGCTCTATTCAGTGTGTGTTGCTTAATGGGATTCCCAGGCTAGCACTTGGGATACTCACACATTCATGTTAGCGCTGGTCTGAAAACTGAATGGAGGGGGGATGTATTCTCTGAACGGTGAGCCCACCCCCACCCAACCAGCATCATGGATACTGTGCTGCGGATCTCAGTGGGTGGTGATGTGAGGATGTGTGTGTGTGTGTGTGCTATATGCTGGTTGTCATGTCGAGGCCCCTTGTATTTGCATTAACTGCTATCTAAAAAGGTTAGCTGAGAGAACCATCTTAGCAGCAGTGTGTTTATCTCTAGATTCTAGAATCAGTGAAATTATCCAGACAAAATACCCACATTCATGTATAAATATTTAATGTTTTGGAGTGAAGTTTTTTTTGGACTGACGGTATCATATTCTTAACTGCCTGTGACATTATGTCCTTGATGAACATTCAGTAACACTGGATATTTTTACTCTTCAGGACGTGTTCTTGATATGCTTCTCCTTGGTGAGCCCAGCCTCCTTTGAGAATGTCAGAGCTAAGGTCAGTGTCCATCTCATTCTGTACAAATGAACACAGGGAGGGATTCTACTGACTCTGTCATCAACTCAACTGCATCTTGTGTAGTGCTCATTAGCACATTCCTGGGAAGTTTTGTAGAAACAGCATGAAAGGAATTATTCAAAATAAGTTATTAACATCCACCATCCAGAAGTATCTGAGAAGAGCTTTTTGTAAGGTTTTGCCATACATATTCAAAGCAGATCACCTAAAAGACAAAAGATATACATGACATGACTGTGCCATGGTATCCTGGAAAATCCAGAGTTCTCGAAAGAGCACAATTTGAATTGTCTCTGCGAGACACTCTGGCAATGAGTAATGATGCACGTTACTTTTGCCACCTGTATCGCGGGGATCCAATCACCCATAGTCGGGCCAAAGGCGAGCTAAACAGATGACAGGCGTAGTGTTATCCAATTGCATCGAAGTCCAGAATCAGTCAGTAAACATTGGTCATATATTCTTATCCAATTGCGTGCAGTGAGATTTTCAAATGCACAGTTGGTGCCTCCCCTCAGGTTGGGCCATTATATTATTCGTGGCCAGACCCTTAATCTTTCTAGAATCTGGAATCTTCAGGCTAGTGCCATGGTAGATGTAGTTCATTTTGACAGTTCTAAACCACAGTAATCAAATCTGTTAATAACGCATTCTTCTCAATGCTCTGGTAGTGGTACCCTGAGGTGCGCCACCATTGCCCCAACACTCCCATCATCCTGGTGGGCACCAAACTTGACTTGCGGGATGACAAGGACACCATTGAGCGCCTGAGAGACAAGAAACTGGCCCCCATCACTTACCCACAGGGGTTGGCTATGGCACGTGAAATTGGTAGGAGTCAAACTTTTACTTCAGATCAGATGCTGATATAATCACTTATTAACAATAAGTTATGTGTTATTTTTATATTCATGTTTTTGGGGCAGCCCATGTAATTACTTATTTATTACACTGAGGTTTGAGTTTGCCTTAAATAATGGTATAGCAATTGTAGTGCCAAGCCTCAACATGTATTTTAGGCAGAATTAATTGACTAAGCCAAACTATGTGAAACCAAGTGTAAATATGCAGTTAGCTGCATGTGAAAAAAATCTCATTGTCATCTCTTCACCCATTTGTGTGACCGCAGGTGCAGTGAAGTACTTGGAATGCTCTGCCCTTACCCAGCGTGGTCTCAAGACAGTGTTTGATGAGGCAATTCGCGCTGTCCTCTGTCCTCCACCTGTCAAGAAGCGGGGCAAGAAGTGCACAGTGTTCTGAGGCAGCCCACCAGGGGGCGCCAGTGTTTGTGCCATTGTTCTTTAAGGGGGCTGCTGGGTGGGTGTGGGGGCGGGGGGGGGGGGGGATGGGGTAGGGGGACTTCTTCCACTCCTACTTGTTCATAACAGTACCAGCTGTTTTAAGAGGGATACCTGAGCTCACTGGGTTTACAGTAGTCTCCAATGACCTGGAGGTTTTGTTTTTTAAATGTAAGAAGAAGCGTTAATAGAATGTGTAGAGCGGTGATGATGGCATTAAAACAGAAGAAATTATGCCAATATCCATTCTTTTTGGGCAGCACATGTCTTTTTTATTTGTTAAATGAATTTGCCTTAAAGATATTGGATGATTTAATTGGGGCTTTGTCGTAAATGACAAGCAGGTGGACAAACAGTTGTGGAGCCCTAAGTGTGCATTTCAGACTGGATTAACAAGCTTTTATAAGTGTTCACTACATAAATACACTCAGTACATTCATTCAACTTTGTTGCCAGAACTAATGTTGTTGGATATATTAAAGTGTGGACATCGTTAGCTGTTTTGCATTTTTTTACTACGAATTGTGAATGTTTGACAGATGTGACGGTGTAAATATATATTGTGCATAGCTTTGGTTATAGCAGGCATAGGAGCCAGAGAACACAGATTCATAGACAGGTGGAAGAAATACATTTTATGTGTTTTTTCTCCATTTACAGTAGGCTAAATTTCCTACAGTATCATGCAAATTGTTTTGGAGTTATTCAATCTTTCTACATGAAGGCATCTCTACTTCAGAAAATCATAAAATGGAGTCAAAGAAATGTCAGCTGATTCATCAGAGTAGTCCAGAACAAATTTTAGTTTGCTGTTTTATAGATAGGCATCTATTCACATCCATGGCTTGAGCTACTGTAGGTAAATGTGTATGGGAACTGTTTTGTTTTTTTTATTGGTTATCAAATTTGCCCCATGAAAAATTGTAATATGCAAAATGTCTGTACTCTATCTGTAAGACTATTAATGACATACAAGCTGGTCTTAGAATTTTATACAGTTTAAATAATTTCATTTCTTTACAAATAGGCCTATGCGTTCACATTATTCAAATCAATGAAGAGGAATAGATTCTATCTTGTGCCATTGTGAACTGCATTTTGTGGGACCTGCCAAATCAAGTAATTTATTTTGACAAAGGACCCAATTAGAAGTGTCAAAATATTTTTGTTTCCCAAATATCTTTATTTTCAGTTTTGTGCATATGAGTCTTAAGTGTGAGAGGACGCATGCATGTGCAAGGAGCTGTCTGTCTGGTTGTGGATTTCTTGAGTGAAATGCATTTTGTGTCTGTATTAGCCTACATTTGGTAATTCATGTGACTCTTGAACTGGGATAAACGGTGAAGAGCATTTAACAACATATGTCCTCTGTTACAGTTGTTGCCAAAATAAACCACTAAATGTGAGTATCATATAATTTATATAAAGGTTATGCATTAATAAAGGAAAATATTTGAATGTATATAATGTATCAGGGTTTTATTTTTTTTGCTTTAAACAATGGTGGCAGTTCTTTTAGTCTTTATTTTCACAATATAGGGACACTTAAGTATATATAGGCGCTATATAAATAAAAGTGACTTGACTTGACTTAAGTAGGCTATAGCCTACAATAATTTAAATTTATTTATTTTTCCTTTAACTTTTCTTCCTCCAAATATTTTTTTTTTACTTTTAAAAAAAAAGTATTATTATTAGATCAATTGAAGTATACAAACAGTATACAAAAAGTATACAATAATACAGTACAAAAGCATTGTTGCAACTACGCCAGGGGGATGTACATTACACAAAAATAATAATAAAATATAATAAAATAAAATAATAATGACATCATAAAAACACATTGTAAAGCACAAAAAGTGTTTGTGTTTTGACAGCCTTCTTATTATTACTGAATAGAAATTGTTGTTATATATTGTTTAACGTCTATACCAAATTCTGTAAAATTGTGTTTTTTATTCTGAAATTTAGACTTATGAATGTAGTCCTCCAAATATTTTCGATGTACAGGTATCGTGACGTCTTCGCGTAACAAAGACGTCCAGTAAGTGCATTCACAGCTATGCCCCGGATGTGCTTGTGTGTGCTGTGTTTCTGCAGAGAAGGAGGAGATGCCTCTCCCCGTGCAGGTCTTTAACTTTCAGGTAAACTAATAATTCAAACTGCTTTATTTTAGTTTGAACACTCCGTGGTTTCATTTATACAAATTATGTCACTTTATCCACCATTAAGTACTCCTATGCATCGTTTTAAGCTCCAGATTGCCGCAGCTATGCAGCTAGAAGCTAAGCTAGTAATCATTCTGTCCAAGACACTATGGGCCTCACGTCCCGTAACGTAAGGTAGCAAGTCATAGCTAGCTTCTTTACCGAATTGTTTTCAAGTTGAACGACAGCGCGGGTCTGCTCATTGTTTAATGAAACATATTGTTTGAGTCATATTCTAGTGGTATGTGCACGGTATTAAACGGTTGGCTTGGTAATCCAGGTTTCTTATTTGTAGTAGCGTGTGTGTTTTGAATAGCTTTCATGGGTGTTGGATTGTGTTGAGAAACTTTCTGTCTTGGAGCGCTAACTAGCTAGCTAGCATAGCATGCATAGATCGGTAATAAGAAGGCTAACCATACTAGACAGCCAGATAGCTTGCTAGCTAGCTTATCACTGCAAGCCGGCGGGGTCTAGCTACTTTATGCTTTCTTAAATAGATGTTTTTATTTGTATTTCAGGTTGTATTAAATGACCGCAGTTTGAGGTCTCCATAGCCAACTTGTTTACCTTGTCAAGTTATTCGTTGTTCCATATCTAGCTCAAGTTCGGTGCAAGTTAGCACGTCGGAAGAAACAAGCTAGCTAGCTAACTGCTAACAGCTAGCTAGCTTCAGCTAAATGTCAGTGCAGTTCACTACCCGACAAAGCAGTTATTAGCACTCATTTTAAGGTTTTTGAAAAATGTGAATGAGATGTCACCTTAAACAAATCTAATTTTCGGTCACCTTATTCATTTGTGAGTCAAAGCTTGGACGTTAATAAATATTGCACACTCTTATACTTCTTAGTATAAGCAGCCGTGGCCTTCGGACTTGTAACCGGTGGGTTGCCGGTTCGAACCCCGACCAGTAGGCACGGCTGAAGTGCCCTTAAGCAAGGCACCTAAACCCCTCACTGCTCCCCGAGCGCCGCTGTTGTTGCAGGCAGCTCACTGCGCGGGTGTGTGCTTCACCTCACTGTGTGCTGAGTGTGTTTCACTAATTCACGGATTGGGATAAATGCAGAGACCAAATTTCACGGGATCAAAAGAGTATATATACTTATACTATACAGTAATGTCTGTTTAATGCTTTGAGGTCCAGTTCAGCATCGCCAAGTAGTTTGAACCAACTCAATAAACAAGGAATTGTAACATTTAACCTTAGGTGCTACATACCTTTAGGCTGTATTGTCATAGTTTTGAGACATGGTTGTCAATTAATAGAACATTTGTTATTCTAACAGCTCATTCCCATGCCCTTTAAATTCATACCCTACTAATATCATTTATTTGTCTGCATTCATCTCTTTCTTTTTCTGTGTTATCTCTTTCTTTCTCTGTTATCCTACTTCTTCCCCCTGCACTTTTTCTCAGATTGTTGTATCAAAAAATTATAGAGGCCCTCCTAACTGTGGGCTTACATTTCACCCGTGTGTTGATTTCCTCCATTTCAGGACAGTTCTGTGTCAGGGCCTGGGGTCTCCCCAGAGCAGCAGGTTGAGGGCAGGCTCAGTGATAGCTTGGCAGCCAGTGCGTCCTCGTCTTCGTCGACGCTCTGCACGCCCCACAGCAGCAGGTCTGACCTGCTCCTCCCATTTACCGCGGGAGACTATGTGCTCAGCTCCAGTCTGTCAGCGTGCTCGCTGGTCCCCGAGGTAACAGAATTAATCACAGGGTAGCCAATTAAGGAAGAAAAGAAGGTGATGAATTAATAGAGGTACTGGAGGAGGGGGCCGTTGCTGCTGGAGGGCAAAGATGCAACAAACGCAAAAAACAGGGTTCCCACAGTACATAGAATTTCAGGAATATTATGGAATTTTAAAAAGTCTATTCTAGACATGGAAAGTCAGGGGATAAGCTCAAGTGTGGTGCACTCAGAATTCAGCATCAACAGATTTCCTCCTCACCCCTGACAAGCCCATTGAGGGAAACCGCCTTGACTAACATGACGATGACAAGTTAGCATGATGTGGTTTAGTTTGAAGTTTGTAGTCAGAAGCTTGGATTTCAAGGTTGAGTAATAGTGTCCACACCAAGCGAAATCAGAACCATTGTTTTAAACATGTTCAGCTACCATGCTCTGATATGATCCAAAGGGTATCATTTAATTAATTCACTCCTGTCCTTTTCGTAGTTTAATGGTAGATTAAGAGCAGACGTAAATATATGAACTTTCTCATATGAAGGGGTCAGTTGAACCCATGCAGATAGATGCTGACCCGCAAGAAGACCAACAGAATGCGCCGGACACCAACTATGTCGTCGAAAACCCAACTCTGGTAGGTTTCTGTTCTGTGCTTATCTACTTATTTCAGCACTGATTTAGGGTTGACTGTTATATATAACTTTGACATACAAAACCCTATCTGCTGTTTTAGCGCAGAATCAAACAGAATATCATACAATTCGCAGAATATCAAACATGTGGCTGTCTGTCCCACACAAATCTCTTGTTTGTATTTCATTGATTCTTTCAATCTTTTTATTTTTCTCACGTTTTGTATTGATGATTGACAGAAATCTGTGTACTATGTTTTGTCCCATATGAGAGACATGATTTGCTTTCATGATTTAGATTATGATTTACCATCTGCTGCTTCTCCCATGTATTTTATGTGATTTTCTGATCAAGTAATCCTTATTATACATCTCCCTCTCGCCTCTTTCTCCTGTCTCCCTCTCTCCTCTCCTCTTTCTCTCTCTCTCTCGCTCTGTTCCACAGGATCTGGAGCAGTATGCCTCCAGCTACAGTGGACTGATGAGAATTGAGCGACTGCAGTTCATCGCTGACCACTGCCCCCAACTCCGCATCGAAGCTCTTAAAATGGCCCTGTCCTTCGTCCAAAGAACCTTCAATGTTGACGTCTACGAGGAGATCCACCGCAAACTCACTGAAGCCACGAGGTAGGTTCTGATCCTGCAGGGAGCGCCTCATGCCTCTGTTGAACTGTTGGACTTGTTCAAGTTCAAGTTCAAGTTCAAATTGGCTTCTGTAATGCACCTTGAGACAAATTCATTTGTTTGTTTATTCATTGGTTTTGATGCAACAGATGTACTCTTTTGTTTTCACATTATATCATAGCACCACATGATGTAAGTGGTCTTGCTCCCTTTTCTCACCCTAAACACACTGTCCATTTTTGTCCTACAGGGAAGTGCAAGGGGTCCCAGACGCTGTTCCTGAGGGGGCAGTGGAACCCCCTCCCCTCGACACAGCCTGGGCAGAGTCCACCAGGAAAAAGGCCCTCTTAAAATTGGAGAAGCTCGACACCGACCTGAAGAACTACAAGGGAAATTCCATTAAGGAGAGCATTAGGTAAGGCCTTGATCTGGTGACCTGGCAACCATTCGCTTTGCACAGGTGGCATGTGAGCTCTATTTTCTGAAAGGTGTGTTTGTGGAATGTGTTTGTCACGTTGGGTTTACAACTGTTCTGCTGATTCTTTTTTTGCCATAAAAGTTTGAAGCACTAACAGCATGGTGGTGTGAATACTGGACATTAATGATGGTTTGTGTCTTATTTTACTGTCTTGCAATATAGTTTTGAGTGAGTAGGGCAGGCTTTTTACTATTATTTACCCTATAACACACTGATGGCAAACTGTTTTGAGTTGAGTTACCCCCATCGCCCAAAGCAGAGTCTGTCTTTACTACTGGACTTTAGATAAGGTAGATACAGTAAATTCAGTAGATATTATGGGCGCGGTGGAGCAGCGGGAAAATGTCAGCGCCTCACAATCGGTCAGCCAGGGTTCCATTTCCAAACCTGATGTGAGTCAGAGTCATATTGGATATAAGCGTCTGCTAAATGCCACAACTATATAAGCGTCTGCTAAATACGGTCAACTTTAACTTAAACTTGTGACCGGTGGAAGATGCAAGCAATATAAAAAAGATTGATATACATTCTTCAGTAATCAGAATTCTTCTAAGGTTAGTTGCCATGGCAAGGAGTTAATAAATAAACTGTTGACTTGTAAGAGAAATAACATTTTTAATGTTACCATAGAAAAAATGAGCTAGCCTAATCCAGTGATAAATGTCATTGTGATCACCCTGAAAAATCCAGTACATGAGCTGTTGCTTGTGTTGCTGAGCCGTTTTATCACTCACTCCATCCTCCTTGTTGTCAGTGTGGGGGCATTTTTAGCAGTGCATACCTGGGTCTTAGAATCTTATCTTAAATTAAGATAAATTTACTTAATCCACTAGCAGATAAATGTACTTGTTTTTATGTCTTAATTTAAGAAGTATGTTAAGCCAAATAATCTTACAAGAAAGCTTAAAGTAAGTATCTTTATGCTAAAAACAATACTAACTAGATTTTGTATCTTAATATAAGATTATAACACTTGGTAAGATATCATTTTTTGCATTGTACTTGCTATTTTTAATTATCCTTCACACGTGACCACTTAGTATGCACCCTTGCTGAAAATTAAGTATGCGTGTGTTGTAAAGCCGCCTCCATCTTCTCCCTACCTACAGGAGGGGTCATGATGATCTCGGAGATCATTATCTTGACTGCGGTGACCTCAGCAATGCCTTGAAGTGCTACTCCCGAGCCAGAGACTACTGCACTAGCGCCAAGCATGTCATCAACATGTGTCTTAATGTTATCAAGGTATGTTTGGAACAGCATGTCTCACTCATTCACCTCCTAACAGTGTTGGTGAAGTGACATTCATACTGAAATGAAGGTAGCAGTAAATGTAATGACTTTGGTTGTTTGAACCTTGCAGGTTAGCGTTTACCTCCAAAACTGGTCCCATGTACTTAGCTATGTAAGCAAGGCAGAATCCACTCCAGAGATTGCAGAGGTTTGTGCCACCACATTGTCCTCTATAATCATTGCAGAAAAGAAGCTGCGTCTTTAGTATTAAATCATCTTTGGTATTAAATGATCTAATTATCAATGTTTTATTTTTTTTCACTTCCCAACACAGCAACGAGGAGAGAGAGATAGTCAAAACCAAGCTGTCCTCACCAAACTAAAGTGTGCCGCAGGTCAGTGGCATTCTTTTTCTCTATTTTTATCCTGCTCTTACCTCTCCATGTTTCCTTCTCTTGTCTTTTCTGCCCCAGTGATCTTAGGAGCAACACCATTAAAGAAAAGTCACTGTATTGATCCTGTTAGGCCTATTTAGTTCAGGAAGAAAGCTGGATATCTGGAGCCTTCTTATATTTCATTTGTCTCTCTCTCTCTCGTTCTTTCTTTCCCTTTCTCTTATTTCCGGTCTCTGTCTCTCTCCCTTTCCCTGTCTCGGTCTTCAACAGGACTGGCAGAACTCGCATCCAGAAAGTACAAGCCAGCGGCCAAATGCTTCCTGCAAGCCTCGTTTGACCACTGCGACTTCCCCGAGGTCAGTTTATCCCTATTGCCACACCTCTTCTTTGGGGGTTTGCTCCCAGAGGGACTAGAGCCAGGGACCGAGGACCACACTGCTGACAGGAGAGACGGGGATTGGCATTGAGATTCACATTGGGTTCCTTTCCGATCTGAGAGCACAGGAGTGAGAATGTAGATAGGCAATGGGGGCTGCGCGCTGTCAGGTTCCCAAGCAAAAATGGAACCTGCCCCTTCAGAATTCAGTCAGAAGAGGGCAACACTGCTTGAAGAGGGCAAGCACTGGGCATGTCCTAAGCACATGAGTAATGAAAATGCCCCATAACCCACAGGGAAATGATAGTAGAGGTTATGGGAGCGCTCAGATGACTCTAGAGGGAATGTGGATTTGATCCTGCTGTCTTTGGGTATAATTGACATGTAAGTCACTTTGGGTCTGCTAAATTAATAACTGTTTTTGAACTTAGATTGCTCAGATTGTCTGAACTTTTCTTGTTTTTGTTATGCTGACGTTTGCCCTCTTTTTGCTCTGTCCATCCTTTTCTCTCCCTTGTTGCCTTCCTTCTTTCCTCTTTCTTTTCATCTCGCATCCTGCGCTCTCTCTCTCTCTCTCTCTCTCTCTCTCTCTCTCTCTCTCTCTCTCTCTCTCTCTCTCTCTCTCTCTCTCTCTCTCTCTCTTTCTCTCTCTCTGGCTCTCTGGCTCTCTGGCTCTCTGCAGCTCCTTTCCCCCAGTAACGTAGCAGCGTATGGGGGGTTGTGTGCCCTAGCTACGTTTGACAGACAGGAGCTGCAGAGGAATGTCATCTCCAGCAGGTGAGTCCGCCCATCACAGGAGCAGCCTAGGAGAGCATCCCTGGGGCGACAGTAGTGTAGTGGATAAGGAGCTGAGTTTGCATGCAGTAGCCTTAAAAAGTCGTGAGTTCGATTCCCAGCTGCCACCGTTGGCCCTTAACCCCATGAGTCTGGCCCTGCTATCTGTAAAGCGCTTTGGATAAAACTGTCACATCACGGATATGCCTCAACTATATTTATTTAACAAATGAACATTCTGGCTTTGTGAAACATATTAAACAAATTTAGTAATTAAAGAAAATTTATTTTTCAGATCATGTAGAGGGAAAAATAGGGAATATTTCTCCTTAACCTATGCCTTATACTATGCTATGTGGGAATAGGGGATGTAAATGCCTTGAATATGACGTTTAAGTAGGTCTGGGAATCCTGCCACTTTTCATCTAAGTGAACCAACTGATGTTGTTTTTATTTTGCTAGCTGGCACAGAAAGTGCTTTTAATTGGTAGATTGAAGTTCCAGTCAAACGTGTGGCTGGGTGTAGGGGGGGGAAGAGGCTGGGATGAGTTCTGCAGCAAGAATTTCAATTGACTGACTTGAACTATAAAGTCGTTTTCAGGGCTGGGCTGTGAAGAGATGGTTTTGCCATTTGAATTGGTGTGGAGAAGGGTTTTGTTTGTGCGCCCACACTGACTCTCTCTCTCTCTCTCTCTCTCTCTCTCTCTCTCTCTCTCTCTCTCTCTCTCTCTCTCTCTCTGTCTCTCTCTGTGTGTGTGTGTGTGTCCCTCTCCACAGTTCCTTTAAATTATTTTTAGAGTTGGAACCCCAGGTCCGTGATATTATCTTCAAGTTTTACGAGTCAAAGTATGCTTCATGTCTGAAAATGCTGGATGAGATGAAGGTAAGGAACTCTGTGTGTGTGCATCTTCATGGTGTTTAAGTGACTGTCTTTGTTTGATGTTCAAGTTCTGTTAGGTATGGTCAGTAGCAAGCAGATCTCCACCATAGATCATGAGCCATATCAAATTCTCCACATGTTTGAACAATCACACAGGCTGTTCACCAGGTTGTGTTGTCAAAACAACAGCATGAGCAATTATCTTGCAAAGTAGAGCAGGTGTTTTCTGTTTAAAAAAAAAAAAGAAAATTAAATCTTGTGAAATTGTAGGGGGGGTCCATATGGCACTATTAAACCTGTCTGATGAATTGATCTCCCTTTGTGTTTGACAGGATAACCTTCTGCTAGACATGTACCTGGCTCCCCATGTAAGAACACTGTACACGCAAATCAGGAACAGAGCCCTTATACAGGTATGGAGAAACTTGCCAGTGCACGAGTCGCTGAATCAGACAACACCCACAGAGGTTGGGTATATTGGTGTATTTAGCTTACTAGCATGCCCTCTAGGATGAAGTGTTAAGCTAGGTCTGACCCTAATTGATCAAATGTATGGGTGTGTGCTGTTGCTGTGAAGGCTTTGTTTTTGAGTAGAACCTTAGGAGCACAGTAAAACACCAAAGGCTGGAGTTTGGCACACTCACTGTTAAATCAGTTCACTATTTGTGACTTTGATATTCCAGCTCAAAGTTAGTCTGTTCTGAGGGCTTTGTGTGTTGATGTTTATGGTATTTGGCAGACACTTTTGTTCAATACAATTAGGGTTAGGGCTTTAAATTAACCCCATGAGTTTTGAGAATTATGGACTTGGTCAGATTCATCAATTATAGGTGAAAGTGTAAAAAAATTTTCCAGTATGGATGCAGCTTTCTTTGTGTAGAGATAACTTGTGTATTTATATGGCCATGTCATCATGGCTCTCCTCTGTCTCGCTAACTTGTATACCCCCGACATCCTTCTCTTCTCTGCAGTACTTCAGCCCGTACGTCTCGGCGGACATGAACAAAATGGCAGTAGCCTTCAACACCACAGTGGCCGCGCTGGAGGACGAGCTCACCCAGCTTATCCTGGAGGGTCTTATCAATGCCCGCATCGATTCCCACAGCAAGGCAAGCTTAATCCAAAAGCCCCCCCCACACACACACGCACACACACACACAGACACACTCCTCTGACAAATTGCTGCCCATCCATCCTTTATCCATTTAGCCACTCTCTTGTGCTTGCTTCTGATCTTTCTTATCCTCCACATGCTGTCTCTTCTGCTCTGCCTTTACCTGATCATTATTTTCATTTCTTAATTTCCCCTGCTTGCTCTCTCCCCACACACACACCTCCCACTGGCAATCCATCTTCCAGTCCGCTCTCTCTGCAGTGGGTAGAATGTTCACTTTTGACTGACTGTTCCTGTTGTCTGTTATCCCAGTCTGTCTGTCTGTCTGTCTGTCTTTCTCTGCTCTCCTGTTGTAGTTGTACCGCAAAAGGCAACACTGACTTACAGGCTGCCACAGATCAGTGTTAATCATTCTCTGCATTGTCTGTCTGCTTTGCCTGTCTGTCTCGGTGTTTGTCTGTCTCCGTGTTGTTTGTCTGTGCGTGCATCTGTCTGTCTCCGTGTTGTTTGTCTGTGCGTGCATCTGTCTATAGATCCTTTATGCACGAGACGTGGATCAGAGAAGCACAACATTTGAGAAGTCCATACAGATGGGTAAGGAGTTCCAGAGACGAGCCAAAGCCATGATCCTGCGGGCAGCCGTGCTGCGTAACCAGATCCACGTCAAGGTAACGGGCTCTCCAGGGTAATGTGTCCTCGCTCTGCTCTCCTCTCCTCCCTCCCTCACACCTCCGCTCACCTCTGTCCATTACACCCCCAGCCAGCCCAAGTTATTAACACCAGTGACCATTTCACCTCTCCGTCCCTAATAAACTCAGCTTTATGTTTATGTACAGGAGACCATGCAAGCAAGCACAGTGTACTGCCTATGGATCCCCTCTAGATTTCACTGATTCGACCATTAGCACACCGTATACGCCTAAGCAGTAGACCTGGTCGTAGATTCCGTTTTACATGAAGTAAAGTTAAGTCATGACCACCCTACATGGTGTTACATGGACATTGAGAATCCACCTTATGATCAGTTTCTCCTTGCTCCCAAACTTTAACCTGAAACCTGTTTTGGCGATTACTCTTAAATGAACACACCAGCTCTTTTAGAAATGAGTTAGTGAGTTAGAGAATACATACACTTCTCTTCTCTGTCTGCGTAATGACCCATTCTGACATGTTAGCCTAGCTTAGCATAATTCTCTGGAAGTTCCCTTTCTTCCTCACTCAGCTTATCTGCAGGCCTTTTATAGGGCATTTCCACCAATGGCGCTGCTCTGTTCGGTACAGTACGGGATGCAATTATTTCTGTCTCCATTGTCAAAATTTGCGAACCTTGCCAAAACAACCGAGCCTAGCCTCCGTTGGGGTACAATCTCCCACACACCCATCCCTTCCCAACCTGCCCTTTAACAGCTACACCTACTCCTTTAATCCTGTCATCACCTCTTTTATCCTTTTCAACCACACCCCATCCTCCCCTCCCATTTCCACACTCATGCATGCTTGGACAGAGTACTTTATTTGTGAGTGTATCAGATACATTTATTTTACCTGTTCTAATGTTTAAAAAAAGAAAAGAAAATTATGCAGTTTAAGCCCTGAGCATCGCTATTGATACCATCACCTCCTTCCATCTCATCTCATTAGCATGTTCCCCTCTAGTTTTAAAATGAATACCGAAACAACTGCATGTGTGTAATGTGTGTGCGTTTTTTATGAGACGCTTCTCACTGAGCGCCCCACTACCCCCACCTGCTTCTTCTCCTCCCTTCCCCTCCCCTCATCTCCTCTCTTCTTGTCTCCAGTCCCCTCCAAGAGAAGGTAGCCAAGGGGAACTCACACCCGCCAACAGCCAAACACGAATGAGCACCAACATGTGAAGACTGGACTGGAGGCTTCCCCGTGGAAAGTAAACAGAGGAAGGTGGAGCAGGGAGGGGGGAGAGGCATCACGCTACACATCATCGCGCCCCCAACCCCGGCATCTCTCTCCCTCGCTAGAGGAAAAACACACAAAAAAAAAAAGAATCAATTCTGTTTTCCTGCTGAAGAAAGAAAAATCACAATCTAAAGACTTTAAGTTGGGAAGAAGATATCTGTTGTCAGTTATCAATGACAAGCACATCCTGTTGCTCAATAGGAAATGAAAGATAAAAAAGGAGAAAAAAAAATAGAAAAAAGAAAAAAAGAATTGCGGCACTTAATGCTGTCCTGGCCTGTTGTACTTTGTAACAGATGCACTTTCCTCTGTTATCTTGTGACAAACCTTGATTACACATTGAAAAACCTCATCACAGAAACATGCTTTTAAAATAAATATACATTCAAAAAGACCAGAACTTAGGTTTTGCTTTCTGTCGGTAGCTGCTTTTGCTGACCAACATAGCACTTTGCACATTGATGACAATTTTTGAAGCTTTGCTAACTCCCCCTCTCACTTACATCACTGTGTCCTTCCTTCAAGCAGTCAGACCACTGTCAGTGTGCAAGCCAAACAAAAATACACTGAACACTGTTAAACATGTGCCTGACGCATGAAGTGAGGTGATAAGTTTGCAGAGGGAAGTAGCAGAAGTGTGGTGAGCATGCACAATGGTGCGGAAGCCAACACACCACCATCGGCTGAGAGAAGTCTCCAAATCTGCTGTTGCTCAACAGAAGAAAGTCTCCATCTATGAATCTGTTAAGGATCCCATCGTCGGTGCCGGGAAATGTTTTCCACTCCCCAACCGCCACTGAAGCCACAGCAACATCAACCTCAGCTGTATTCACCGTTTTTCTTTAACATGTATTTTAACAAATATAAAGACATGATGTGGGATTTGTTATAATTATTTTTTATTTTATTAAAAATAAACTCCTAATCTCTGACAACCCATTCATGACCTACTGCCCTGAAAATGACCACATCTTTTAGGCTCAAGTCTACAGGATGGACCTGTTCAACGTAATTCAAGGACGTGGTTTAGTGACAAATCAGGCTAAGTTAACTGGTAAACCTCTTAAAAGGACCTTTTGGCTTTGTTTTGCTAGGTGAATGAGGCCATAGTGCTCTGTTAAGGCCAACACTCACTGGCAACGACGTTTGCGTCTATGGATTTCACGCTCAAGCTCAATTTTCTAAACTTTTGTCATAAACACGCATCAGTCACCGCCAGTGGGACTTGCTCGGTTAAAAGTAATGGATTTCTAAACTTTAGTGTCACTTGATGTGCATCAGACGCTGCCAGTGGGCGTTGGCCTTTAGATAATTTACCACCTCTGCTGAGTGAATTTACTCAGGTTTTCACTAAACAACGCATATAAAATGCCACCCAGAGGGGGTTACGAAGAAGCGAAGTTGCTGGCTTTCCCCGGCAACTGGGAGTAATTGCTGATCTCCAAAAGAACGCTTTACTGCATGTATTGCATTTGAAGTGACATTGTTTCATTGAGATCAGTGGTAACTGCCAAAGTTACCTGGGTAAGCTAGTAGCCTCGCTTTGTAGTATACCTCTCTGATCTCCCAAATGTTTCTTGTGGAACACAGGAAAAATAACACACACAACTTGTCCATGTAGTTTTGGACTATTGAGTAGGCTTCTGGTGGGCCCCTCCACACACTTGATTCATGCACCTCATCAATCACATCACAAGAAATAGATCACTACTGGGCTGTTATGAAAGGATTCATCAGTTACTCTCTAACCACTTGTTAAAGATGTGGCAAATGGATTTGCTAAACCTCTTAAACTAAGAAGATTGATTTCAAGTGACTAAATCACATTAACTTCGGAATCTAGCATCCTTTCTGTAGGTCAAACGGGTATTGGGTATTTTGAATATGCATTTAGTCCAGGGCATGGTTGGTGATGTATGCCATTATTTGTTGAGTACTTTCATGAGGTGTGCTTAAATACCAACACCTGTCTTTTTAAGTTCCAGGACACATGCATGCAGGTTGAGTTACAAGTAGGTTAACAGTTAACAATGACTGACTCCATCATCAGTTCTTAACATGAGAAGTTTATAGATGAAAATGCACTTATGTTAGATAGGACCAGCACCATTCACTGTTTTGCTTTGGTACAACTATGGCAAAAAGTGGTCATTTGATAAAAAGAAAAAAAAAACCATCACCAAAACAGCAAAAAGATTTTTAAAATATATGTATGATAATCAAAACAACTGCATAAAACAAATTCTTTCAAGTCCAAGATAAAAGTTGACCAGATATGTGCCCACTCCTTACTGCCTCCTCAGGGAAATATGATTCATATGTAACAAAACAAAAAAACTATCACAGCAGCAGAGGCCTTTGACTGGGCTTCTCAGTTCCTGGCGAGAGGGCAGGAGCACATCCGCCATCAGTCCAGTCTACCCCGGGGACCACTGCACAGCACCCGGCTGACAGCACTCCTCAGAGGGAAGGAGTTAAGTGTTGATGTGGATGTCATTTAAATTCAAATCAACTCAAATAATCTCCACTGGGTTTATGTTCTTTTAGTTTTTGTGGTGGTTGTTGTTGTCTGCAACACCATTGACGTGACTCGCTGAGATGGTAGACGGCAGTGATTGGGAGGCCCGTGTGTGTGTGTGTGTGTGTGTGTGTGTGTGTGTGTGTGTGTGTGTGTGTGTGTGTGTGTGTTATGCCACGGCTTGGGCGACTGGCTGATCGGGTGGGATGGAGGGAGACTCCTCCTGGATGCTTCCGTTGAGTTGACCGTTCTCCATCTCGGCCGCCTGAATCTTCAGTGCTTTAGTCTTGAACCTCAGCCCATGACCTGGACAATACAGTGAGAGGACAGTGCGAATAGATGTTAAAAAGCAAATGAATCAAGAAATGAAAAAAGGATTTCATTCATAGATTTGGTTACAAAGGCTGATTTGTTGATGGTGATTTTGTTGCTACTGGTGGTACCGTGATGGAGGGCTGTTAGGGATCCAATGGGTACAACATGTAGTGCTTTTGCAACTTACCACCCCCTGCCCCTCGATTCGCGGACTAACTCACCTGGGCAATCGGCCACTGCTTTATAGGCTGCCTTCTTACAGCAGCCACGACACAAGCTGAAGACGCACTTATTTCCCTGAAAATAAAACAAGGCATTTACAATCATACTCATTTCACAATATTGTGTCATGTTCATTAACAATGCCCCCACCCCCAACCCGACCTCGACTGAATGCAGTCATGGCACGTGAAATACTAAACATACTCATGGACACAGCTTCGTACTTCGCCTTCAGCAGGGTAATGTAACTAAAACTGTCAGCTTTCTTACATATACACATTCACAAGAAAAAGAAAAAAAAAAACAGTGAATTACTTACTTTAGGGTTTCCACACTGCTCACACTTGATGTACTTTGCTGTAAACGTAAACAAGTCAGTCAGCCCTTTCTCACTACTCGGCATAAATGAAATTCATTCTTCAAAAAAATGAAAACAACCCTGACACACCCTTGGTCCAATGCTTAAATGACATAAACTACCAGTAAAGTGGCAAAGTTGTAAGGGTCTGCAGGGAAAATCATGGTCACGATGACATCTGCTTACGTTTTTGTTCAAGACAGAAGTTCTTGTTGGGGTTACGGGCTTTCTTCTTTTGCTTGTTTTTGGAGAGGGAATCTGTTGTGTTGTCGGTGTCCTCCAAGGCTCTCTTTGCCCCCTTGACCTCTGGATCTTTGGGGGTGTTCTCACTCCCTGGCTCCTTTGGCCTGAGAAGAAAAACACACACACACAGAGTTAGGGTTGATAAGTGGCACGGGACAGTGTTGCAGGACAGTAGGCAAGTGCCGTGGGACAGGGGTCACCAGACAGAAGGCGAGTGGCACAAGACAGTAGGCAAGTGGCATGTATAAGTATGTATAAGTATATTTACTCTTATACTGTATATGTGCCACCAACAGTACAGTAGAGCTCCTACTGCCTCTGTATTTGTTCACTAGTTTAGGTATGCGCACACCATGGGACACCATGAGGAAATA
The DNA here is from genome assembly GCF_018492685.1 of Alosa sapidissima. NCBI lineage: Eukaryota > Metazoa > Chordata > Actinopteri > Clupeiformes > Clupeidae > Alosa > Alosa sapidissima. Next base: position 5,896,101 of record NC_055959.1, on the reverse strand, counting down.
CTGCCAATGTAAATTTAACATCCACTGTATGAGAATTGTGGTCTAGGTCCTGCAGCTTAACACCATTTAAACTAAAATACTGTGCAGCTTCTTCTTTTCAGTGTTTGCTTTTTGCTGGACACTACTTCAGTAGTGCACATCATGTTCACTACACCTTCATGTTTTACGTCCTGGCCTCTAGATAACGGTGTGGTGTGCCACATACTGTTCTGCACTGTGGAGGCGTTTGGGCACTGGACTTACGGGGGTCGGACATATGGTTGGCAGATCCAGTGAGGCTGGGGCAGTCCACCAGAGCAACTGGTGTCCGTCTCACCCTTGGCTATCTCCTCCTGGTGTGAGAAAGGAGAACAACATGTTTGAGCTTCTGAGAAGATTCACAAAGACAGACTGAATTAAACTCAACTAGTGCAGTGCCCGTTCAAACATGCTATTCCTGTAGAAAACCTGTAGCCCGATTACATGCCCGCAGGTAGGCCTGCTTTAAAAATAGGATGATATGGAAATCATTCCAGCTAAGCATTCAATAATGAATACTGAATATTACAATATAATACATTAAAATAGATGTGCAGTGATCAGAATTTAAGCATCACTGCATGTGATATTTTTTAAAGATCAAAATGACATCAAAATAAAAAAAACAGCTGTTTTAAGGCTATATGTTCAAGATTTACTTGATGTTAGAGAAGACAAATAATTTTGTGGAATGATGCATCTGAAATTTGCAACTACAGTATATGACTCAAAAACAATCTCTAGTAGCCTATAAGTGACATCATGCTTTGTCTGCCACTCGTTGTCTATAGCTGATCAAAAGGACATCAAACAACTCAATCTTTGAGTTAAAGCTATAGCCTACTGTATGTTTAGCCAATTTAATAACTTAATGATATAGACAAACCATTCATCATTTTATGCCTGCAAACCGCATACAGAGGCATTCTTTCTTGTTGAGGTCAGACATGATAATCATCCAAACATGGCTTTATACCCGTGCTGTGCACCGATTCATGCTGCCAAAACTTCAGCCCTCTCTGTCTCTGGTCCTTCACTGTGCTGCGTGAGAGGGGGAGTGGCCAACAGCTAGAGTGGCTAAAGCCAATGTGTGTTTCTTTTACCGATATGTTTAATGATATCTTTTGCATTTCTTATTCAAATATCAAACTTAGCACTGCACTTACTCGTGCCTGTAGCAAGACACCTGCCAAGTTATGAAATTAGTCGGATGAACGGTTCTACAGATATGCGAATAACAAACACGCACACAAACACATACACAAACACGTTCCTAATAATAATAAATTAGTTTTATATAGCGCCTTTCTAGAAACTCAAGGTCGCTTTACATAAAGGGGTGGTAGTAATTGTGTGTGCGCAGGAGCGCTGGGTGGGATGGTGAAGGGATTAGAGAGTGAAGGCCTCAGTGAAACGATGTGTTTTTTGAACAGGCCCACAGAAGAGGCACAGTGAATGGGGGGGGGGGGGGGGGGGGCTGGTTCCAGAGTTGGGGCAGACACACGAAAGGCCCTGTCCCCAAAGGTCTGGTGCAGGGTATGGTCAGCTGATCCTTGTTGGAGGACCGGAGGGACTGCAGAGGGGTGTAGAGGTGGAGTAAGTCAGAAAGGTATTTAGGGGGCCAGAGCATGAAGGGACTTGTAGGTGAGAAGCAGAATTTTGTACATAATGCGGAACTTGACTGGTAACCAATGGAGCTGAATGAGGGTGGGGGTGATGTGCTGCCAGGGCTTAAGACCCTGGTAGCGGAGTTCTGGACATATTGCTGCATGTCCAAGGCCTTGGAGGGGAGACATACAGAGGAGTATGGCATTTTAGTAGTCCAGACGGATGGAGATGAAGCAGTGGATGAGGGTTTCGGTTACTGAGTCATAGTCTTGTTTTGTGATGTTTTTCAGGTGATAGAATGCTGATTTTGTGACGTTTTTAATGTGGGATTGGAATGAGGTTGCGGACTAGATAGATGTACCTCAATGATTCATACATTATGCTCAGACTGCTATGAGCTGATGACTTGATACACTGAAACAATGGGTTTCCACTGCTCTACTATTTGTGTACAATTATAAGAGTTGGACATTTTAGATTTCTTCATATAGCAGACACTTTTATCCAAAGGGACTTAAATATTTCAGGGCCATTGGCCCCAAAGCAAGTAGAGGTTAAGTGCCTTGCCCAAGGGCACAACGGTGAAAGCTGGGAATTGAACCCATACCTTTCCAGGCTTTTTAGAACAGGATTTGCTATATAACAGATCACAATATAAATGGTGAGATATCAAAATTGTACCTGGCAGCGTAGCTTGAGCTGACGGCTGACCTCTGCTAAGCCCTCGATGTTTTTGACTTTGGCCAACTCTTCTCTCAGGTCCTGGTGGATCTGTAGCCTGCTCACAATGCACCAAGTAAACAAGCAGGACGAATGAGGAACATCACCAGCAACAGGTGACAGGTACATGGAAAAGCACGTTATCCTTGTTGTATCCATATCCATTATAAGACAAGTGAATTCAAAAGAGCTCAAAACACAAAGACAAAAAAACAGGTGACATACGTGTGGTGCCAGAGCTTAAAGAGGTGGGCGCGCACAAAGGACAAGGAGCAAGGGGGATGTTTCTGGACCACTTCAAGGTACTCTTCCGCCATTTCCCACACTGGGGGGCTACGACCCTCAAACAAGGCTGGGTTATGCAGATTCCCCTCTGTAAAGAGAAGATAATGTCAAAATAAGCTCTGAGCACACATAAAAACACAAAACAATGCCATTTGTACAATTGCATAAGAACTCACACGTGACGTAAGGAAGGAAGATCAACTCCTTAACAACCGGAAGGGCACTGAGAGAGCACCGATTTACATTTAAATGTATTAATTTAGCAGATGCCTTTTCAAAAGAGACTTGTACATGTCAATTATATTACAAGGGCATTGTTACATTGTCCCCAGAGCAACTGGGTTACGTGCCTTGCTCAAGGGCACAACGGTGGAAGCTGGGAATTGAACCCACAACGATTCTAGCTACGGCATGCTAGCCCAGCTCCTTAACCACTACTATGACAGCAGAGATCTGTGGGGGCTAAGGCCAAACACCCAAACATCTCGCAGAGCCACTGAAAGTGGAGACTCGTTTACGGATCCACCACAAGGTTCAAATCGGCTTCAACGTTTAGCGGCATTTCCTTGGCCCATGCTACACCTTTCCAGCACATCTCATGAAAAAAACGGATCTGAGAGTTTTCCATAACCATGCTAACAGACCCACTGTGCTGAACACATACGGGGTTGTGACAGCCCATACCTGCACTCATGATGCCATGGACCCCCGTTTCCTCCATGCACCGCTGCACATCACTCAAGTGCTGAATGTTTCCATTGGCAAAAACTGGGATGTTCACCGCCTCTCTGCCAGTGAGAGAGAGAGTTTGAAAATATTAGATCAGTGAGAGAGAGAGTGAGAGATACAAACTGTGAGATGAAGGCATCAAATTAGTTTAATTAGTCTTTATCCTAGATAACTTATAGTAGATACATTTTGACTAATGAATTTCAGGGGCACAGAAATGTATCTACAAAAAAAAAATGGAGCTGGTGTAACGCATGTGCTACTAACTTCAGCATCTCACCTTACAGCCTTGATGTGCTCCCAGCTAGCGATTCCGGTCATAGCACCTTTCTGATCTTTGGTTCGGCCATGAACAGTCAGAAGCTGAAGACATTACAATGACAAATTAAAAGGAGATGACAACATTCCTTGGGTGAAACATCCTTACAGAAATCATCTGTAGGGCCCTAATTTGAATGATGGGCCAAGTGCAAAAACTTAGCTCTAACTAAAGCTAATTTCATAACTAGGAAAAAATAATTAGCATATTCAACACCATGGACAAGATCTCAGCGCAAACACTAATGAGTCCATGTGCCCCACGATATGCAGAAGAACTTTGCAAGTTCATAGACTTTGCCGTTTGCAAGTTCATAGACTTTGCACTTTGACTGCCAAAGTAGGGCCCATAGAATCAATTACATGATGGTACCTGGCATCCAGCTTTCTCCAACATCTTGGCATACTTCACGGTCTTCTCAATCTCAGGGAAAACTCTAATCTTGCAAGTGATGGGAACCGAGAGTTTCTCATTTGCCAGTTTAACTGAAAGTCACAATATCACATTAATAAACCAAGATGAATATCAGGGTATGACCATATCTGCAACATAGAGAGACATACTTACTCATCTTCTCAAGCAGCTCCCACTCATCTTGGAGAAAGGCGCCATAGTGACCTTAAGGAAATAGAAATAACCAACCTGTTAACACTGGCTACAGCTGGGCTGCTCAGAACTGACCCCTGAGTCCATCATCATTTTGTAGTTGTTTTGTTTCTTTAATGCTCTTACTTATTGTCGAATAGTACAGTTATGTAGAAATGGTAGGCGATCATATTCATCAACACATACAATGTGACGCTAGAGGCTGTGACCAACAGTAAACTAACCTGAATTGCACGATTGTCTAAATAAATAAAAAAAATAAACACACAGGTTCAGCTGAGATACCTCTTTTCGCGATCATTTGAGGGCATCCCAGGTTTAGGTCAATGGCATCGCAGTAATCTTGTGCTAATCGAGCAGCTTGGATAAATACCTCTGGATCATTGGCACAAAACTGTGGAATAATAAAGGTTTTAGCACAATTACCTAATTGGTCCTTTCCATATTTACATCCATACGTACAACAAATCTAAACAGGAGCTTAACGATACCTGTGTAATCAGCGGTCGATCTTCAGGACATACTTCACTGTACAGGTTCTCACGGCGATAATTAACATCTCTCACGAACACCTGGGCATGAAACATAGGTGTGTAGCAAAGCTCCGCGCCGTGTCTTCGACTGAGAAGCCTCCATGCTAATTCACTCTGGTCCACCATGGGCGCAACCACATATCGAGCTCCTTTTAGGGTAGTTTTCCAGAATTCAAATCCTTGAAGCTTCGCCATGATACCCAGTGTTAGACAGATGGAAGCCTAAACGACTGTGACGATTAATGTTAATTAACTTTCACCTTTTGAATATGCCAGCGACTGTTAAAAGAGCCCAAACGGATCAGATCCACTATGGAGTGTTGTCTGTGTCAGCACAAGACTAGATGGGCTTGATAACATGTCAAAAGCAAACTCTTTACAAATGCTAAACTTCCATAATACCTTTGATTCCGTGAGCCACACCTGTCCTACCACCCAGATGAAGATCAATTCCACCGAAAGGTTTTTAAAAAGTCTATCATGGACACAACTCCAGTGGGCTTCTTCGGGTGCGTGTGTAGCGCAACACTATATTCGTACCGTTCTGAATTATCAACCAATGATACATCGTTCCTATTCTAGCCTATGAGTAGGTCTAGTGTAGTCGTAGCGGTTTATGTTTTCAATGACTATATGATTATATAATGACTCCATTTCTTAGTATGAAAATTTATATCAACAAATTTATATTGTGGTATGGTTTTAATGTAGGTTTGCCTGCATTAGAGACAAGGGCGCAAATCCGGTTTTCTGTTGCACATTGCATATCATCCTGGAGATGCCGCTGCAAGCTTATATTACTGGATTTTAACAATATATGAATTTCTGTTGCCTATCATGTGTATACCCCAGAGAAATACCCCAGAGTCTAAAAAAATACCTTTACCCTTATCAAAACTTCGACCTTGAATTTCCCCTAGGGATCAATAAAGTATCTATCTATCTATCTATCTATCTATCTAAAACTAGCCTGGGAATACCCATATTGCACTACAGAGTAGCCTAGGCTAGGCCTACTTTTCTGCAGAAATGACGTATTTTGGTCATGAAAATATTATTGTACTGCACTGTAGGCTACTTCAGAAAAACTGCAGTAGCCTAGAACGGAAAAAACGGCGGTATAACTGCAGCTATTTTTTGTAAAGGTAGCCTTTAATAAGCCTAGATATCAAATCATGACACTAAAAAGGCATTCTAATTTAGCAGTCGCTTGCATGTGTCTGTGCTAGGCTACCAGACTTTGGGTAGGACTTATGAGATGAATAATAAGGGAGCTATTTATTACTGATTATCAAGGTCTGGGACACAAGAGAAAAACATTTTGCTCGAGAAATGTCAAATTCTCCTACCTTCAGAAACGTTGTGATACTTCATGAAAACCGCAGGCTATAGGCCTTTTGCAAGATAGAAACTGAATCCGTGCTTTCTCATAATTTCAGAACCCCTGAAAACCTAGGCAGGCCAATACCAATGAGACCAATAATTATGTCCGCCGCTAGCGTGGCGGTAGGGATTGTCAAAGTTTTTTTTTTCTTCCATCATCAACGTCCTGAATTTTTGGTCAACGATTCCTGGGACACCGAAACACCAGGGCACATGAAACTTGGTGGGCATTTAGCCCTAGACTTTTATGGAACATTTTCGTTTGATTCCCCTTTGATCGTTGGGAGGGCCCAAAAAATAAATTAATTTACATTTAGTGACTGTACACCCATCGGCCTGTAGATGGTGGTGTTGAGCGAAGGGTTGCAGGTAGAGGATGATGAGGAGAGGAGCTACAAGGCAGGACTGTCTAACACACTCTCTCTCACAAACACACACACACACGCACACACACACACACACACATGCACACATACACATACACGCATGCACACACATTCACATCCACACGCAAACACACACGTCCACACACACACACACACACAAACACACATAAACACACACACAGGCACGCACTCTCACATACATACAGTACACACACACACATGCACACACACTCCATACAGCTCTGCTGCAAGACACACATGCCTTACTTATCTTTATGCCTGGTTCCACTTTATGCCTGGTTCCACTTCACTTCCTACAATGACAACGCCATGGTAGCTTACGGTTTCACAGCTTTGTGGCTTGTGTAGGATGATTTTCACATAAAATGCAATTTCCTTTTCTTCTTGAAGCTGAAATAAACCTGAGAATTTTCATCGGACATGCTTGGTTTTTACTATAGGAACGTTAATCTTACACCAGCTTAATGTTATGTCAATAGGTAAAATAATGTTAACAGTAGCATTGATAGATTGATTGAGGCTAGTTTGATTGTTGGTGTATTTGTGAAACATAAACGCAGTTATAGCAAGCAACTTGATAACAGCACTGTTAATTGTCTGTTCGACTGTCATCCCATTCTTTTCTGACCATAGGCCTACTGACAGGAGCTAAGTTACTTAGCCACAACGCTAGCATTCGCTAATGCAATGGTTTGTTAGATACCGGTCAATGATGCATCCTAAACATGGGCTGGGACACTTCTGCTTGCTAAATAGGGTTTTTTGGCTGATGACTCCCTCAAAGTTACTCCCTAAAGTTTTCATAACATCAAACGTTAATTCATTAATAAATGATGATGTGTTTTACAATCATACAACACATTGTATTTAAAACTTTTCAAAGCAGCCAAAGTGCTTTACTGAAGGGGGAACCTCAGTAAGTAAGCACTACTAATGTGTAGCAACCACCTGATGCATGGCAGCCATTAAGCGCCAGAATGCTCACCACACACCAGCTTGCGGTCATAAATGTATCAATCATATTTTGAGGTAATAGTGTGAAATCTTGCAAAACTGATTTTGTATAACCAGTGTCCAAGAGAAATCCTTATTGTGTGTGTACTCTGTCACTTCATGTGTGTGTTGTCTGTCATTGTGTGTGTGTGCCATTTCTCATTTCAGTTGTGTGTGTGTGTGTATCTCCTGCATTAAAGATAAATGAAGAAATACTTGATTCATGCTAAAGGAAATGTCACCACAGCACTGTCCTGTGCATGTAAACACACTCTCACACACACACACACTTGAACAAGTAAAAATAAAGTAAAAACAATTCCGAAAACAAAAATATAAGCCTCATCAGTTATCAGCCATATCCGTGTAGCGCAGGGGGTTAATAGTTTGATGGCCATTACAGAGTTATTATAGTTTTGGCGTTTTCATTATTTTTTATTTTTTATTTAGTTCTTTCAGGTTTCTGATTTCAGTTTAGTTTCAGTTAGTTTTACAATAACCCTGGGCAACCTGTAATCGCAGGTATCTTTGGCTGATGTCACAAAATTTGATGTGTAAGATCCATAGATAGATACATTCGTGGAATTCTGTTCATTGGGGGGGCATATACCCATATAATAAATGAATGTGTAGCCTATATTTAGTGACTGTACACCAATCGGCCTGTAGATGGTGGAGTTGAGTGAAGGGTTGCACACACCCACACGCACAGACACACACAAACACACACATAACCACGCACACACACATAGACACACACACACATCCATGCACAGGCACACACATACACACACACACACACACACACGCCCCCCCCCCCCCCCCACACACACACACACACACACTCGCAAGCGAACACACACACAGAAGCACTGTAGGCTACACAAAAACAAACACACACATGCACACACTTATTTACATGCAAGAGTAGAGGATGTAATAGGAGATGGAGACAAATTGACAAGAGTGATTTATTTTTCCCTAGATAATGTGCAGGACTGGGCGGCTGTCATATTTTGTACCGCTCTGCGGTACATCTAGTTAACAGAATGTTCATTAGCCTAAGTAGCTAGTAAAGGCTTGCAAATTATGAGTGTCTACTCAATCAGTTTAACAGTACAATCCATGACTAAAAAGTTGTTTTCAGCACAGCTGTTTACAGGTGGTCGTCAGTTTGGCTACGCCTACATTTTGCTCAGGTTCCGTTGCCGACACGATTCCGAGAACATGCTTTGTTGTGACGGACGTTGGAAGTAGTTTCGCGCATGGCATAAAACGTGACCGAACTTACCGAGCTCCGTTGTGCAACTCACTCCACGTGATAGCTTTAAGCATTGGTTCCCATTTAGCCAATCACATTTTCGCTGTAGAAAGTTTCAATAGTTGTGGGCGTGCTTTATCTCCGACCTGTTTAGCCCGTCTCCAACTTGTAAGAGCTGTACCACACACTTCATATGCAGGCTAATATGTAAACTTACAGCAGTGTGCACACAGGTGACTGGTGTTGTCGGAGCTGTCTTAAAACTTGGATTGTAGGCCTATAGGCAATTCGAAATACAGGTAGCATATTGCTACAATAAACTCCTCAATGGAAATTCAAATAGGCCTAGGCCTACTCAATATGAATTACAATATTTTCTGTTCTTATGCTGCAGTTTTCTCTAATTTTGACACCACCAAAGATGAAAAATAAATGAACCACTATAAAGATTCACTATTGCCATCAAGTAGGCTAGGCTATGTGGATGTAGCCTACCTTTTTATGGTATGTGAAAGTCAGAGAGAACAATGCTTTACAGTCATATAGTGTATAGGCCATGCGTTTGTGTTTCATTATAAAAGGACATTAATGGGAATAGGGAATAATGCTATTAAATATGTGCGCTTAACCTATTGTGGTGAATAGAACAGCTGCCTCAGGATTAGAGCCTAATGCCGGCAGATCATTTTTAATTATCATCAGTCACAGAGATGGACAGGGGTTTCAACCATAGATTGATGGAGGTCCCCCTCTGTACATTTTTAATCAGTCAGCAAAATCTTCTTTCATTTTCAAGACTTATTACTGATTAAATGGTTAGCCAAGGCTTCAACCTTTGGCATAACATGTTAGATATTAATATCCTTATCCTCTTTCTGACTGTTATAATATGAAAGTGTAGACACGACAAAAGACCCTTTTATATCGGAGATCGAAGAGACATTACATAACCCTTTTAGGAAAGACACCCAAGTGTTGTATTTGAGAACATTTTCGACACACCCTTCAATGAGAAGTTCACATGGGTCAATTCAGCCAAAAGCCCTCTGTCAATATGACTCAGACAGAAAAAAAGAATACATTCTTCCATTCATCCTGAGGTGATCCGGCTACCAAGGTAAATCTCTAAAACATCTGAGTCACCTGATCACCCCTTAAGTCAACTAGCCTGCTTCATAGTGTGAATCAATCTGCACTTATTGGCTATAATTGTTGTACAAGCAAATTATTGGAAACATATGGTGAGTCAGCAAACACACCTTTGTGATATGTGGTCATCATTTTGTTCAGAAAGAGGCAACAAAGGGATAATAGTGGGTTGTTTTTCTATGTGGCTGGAATATTCTTCAAATAGGTCCTTTTATTTGTCATGAAATATAATATTGAAGTAAGCTTTGTTTTACTCTTAATATAGCATATTCATAAGGATTGTTAGCTGGCATACATTAGCTGATGTCATGTATCAAAAATAAAAAAAGGCCTTGAGCAAATTAATTGAATTGTGTTGTGTTGCGTAGGCCTATAGTTTCCAAAAACTATTGAGGCGGCTGGGAATTTGTACAGGCCAACTGATGGCCTTACCCACACCCACCAAAGGCAAATCAGTCTTTCTAAACCGGAATTTGAACAAATGGCAAGTAGTTCTAGGCCTATATTCCTGTGACCTAAGGACAGGTGGCTGTGAGAGTGTGAAAGACGATCTTCCTTCAGAAAGTCCTCCTGAATACCAAATTCAGAACACATCACAACCGTTCAATATCTGAATGGGCCACTGTGAAACCTGTTGTGTGTGCCACAGTTTGTCTTGTCTGAACAGCTCACATGGGCAGATAGTAGGCTAAAATGCCTATGTTGTTCATCAGTTTCACACACACACACACACACATGTTTAATTCGAATGAGTTGAAAATATCAAATAAACCCAATGAGCATTTACGCAAATAAAAGAAGAGGGTTGATATAAAAACGCTTTCTGGACAAAAGACACCCTGACAATTCCATTGTTGTTATCCCCTCCCCCTTTGCCGGACACTTTACAGTGGACGACTGTTGCTACGGGAAGTGATGTCACTTATACACAGTAGATTATTCAACTGATCTAGCCAGCAAAGCTACAGCGGAGGCAGAGAAACACTGAGAACCGAGCAGACGGAAAAGGGAAGGGTACATTTTGATAAATCCATCTTCATCCTTTACAAATTATGAAAGGATGTGTTTTAAAATAGCAAGAGCATAAAGTGCACACCTAAACCTCTCCAGGAAACCCCGTATTGTGTTTTTTGGAATTTCGGAATGTTTTAAAACGATTGGTGAAAACTGGAGAATCTCTGGCAGTATTAGCAAGCTAGCCATATATTAAAAGAAGGGGACTCTTGAAGATATACTGGATGAGAGGCATTGAATAGACGTGTCTAAAAAATTGAGTGCGTTTGGAACAGCAACGAAGAGAAGCCGATAGATCGTTTTTCTTTTTGTACAAGAGCTAGCTACATTGCTAGCTATTAATTTTCGCCAAAATGGAATTGAGAGTGGGAAACCGATACAGACTTGGTAGGAAAATCGGAAGTGGATCATTTGGAGACATCTATTTGGGTAAGTAAACTTGATACAAAAGTGAACGTTACCAACCTATTTTAAAATGCTGTGTGCAGCATGTTGTAGGTATTAATTTGAACCAATGTTGGAGGTCTACATGCCCGAGGAGTTTGTCATTTTGTTTAGATTCTCCGTCTAGTCAGCTTGCGTAGCTATTAGATAATGGTGGCTAACATTAGCTGTTTACGGAGTCCTCACAGCTAACCCTCCCAGTTGTAAAAAGGGTAATGTTACCTGGCTAGATTACTTTACAGTTGATCTGAGATGGATGTCTGTTAATATTATGTCTCCTAAGAATGGAAGTGTCCCTTCCTTAATATACCATTGCGTATGATGCCAATGGTATCTATTCACGATGGCTGTTTTATCTATATAGCTTCTAAGCTGACTGTTAGCCATCCTTAGGTAGCTAGCATCTACCCTACTAGCCGAATTGTGATCACGTAGCTTGTCAGCTGTTTTAACGAAAATTTGACATATCAATAGCTGTCGGGTTAGGTTGCCAGGCAAGCGATTTTGCTGTGAGCTCGATTGTCTGACCAGCTTCCCTGGTCTCAGATAACGTGGGTTTAGAGTTCTACAAGCCAATTGGCAGTCTGTCTGATCACTAACGTTAACGTTATGGATTGTGCATAACGTTAGATTTCAAATCTAAGCAGTAGCCGTAGCGAGATACGATTGATAATCCGATCTGCCATCGCTAGGTTGCATTCAATATGAAACATAACGTAAAACATAGCCACATTAACCAGGTATATCAGTAAAGGGCTGTTGACCAGGCAATGAACTTAATGTTAACACACGTCGACCGTCATTTCGCCTGTAGCTAACGTTAGCTCTCAGTGTATAACATTAGCCAGTGTGTTAGATTTCATTTTGTATCTTGAACCGAGTAAGTTGCGCCGTATCCTGAGTCAAAATATGAATTTGCAAATGACACTAAAAAGAGCAAGCCTCTTATTTAGTAAACATTATGTAGTTGAGAATATGGTTTTAACTTAAGGTCCACACAGGTTTCACAAATCCTCAAAAACAACGTTAACGATTTGTTGATTCGGAATTTATACCTTGGGTCTTGTAAGCTGACATGTGTATGTGAAACTCCTTGATACTCATTTGCGATTATATGTGATCATATGGGGAATCTCATAATTAAACTTGCCCATCAATTGGTCCATTGTACGATCTCGTAATTCAATCTCGTAATTCATACAGCTCAATTAAAAAAATCTGTTTAACAGAATGAATCACATAACAATAACAATTTGCTTTCATTGTATGAGTTACATTTCCTTTGAAGGACAGCTATGACTTGATTGTACATGGCAGTAACACAATTCGGTAGGTGCTCTAATCAGTTTTAATCGTACCATGACAGGAACATGTTTACTCCCAACTGTGGAAAACTCGACAATGCGCTCACTGATGATCAAGAGCTGAGTTCATTTGGTCAATAATTTGATCTCGGACAATTTGCACCCACCATATCCTCGGGGAGGCCGGTATATATGCATGCCTCCCCATAAAGCTATCAACTATAGCCATGTTGGGAAATGTTGTTACATGTCCTATGCTTTGCGTAGGCACAGTGTTATAAAGTATGTCATTTACATGTTGAGAATTATTTCCTTGGTTAACTCAATGGGTTCAAACTGTCTGCCACTGTTATGGAGTATCTTCTGCTGTTGTGAGAATCAGAACTGGGAGAAGGTTTGCACATGCATCAGTTATTTGTTAAAGGTCAGCAAGCCATTCAGTGGTACTCATGATTTGATGAAGAGTTATTGATTGTAAAGATTTGGTATGAAGTTTAGACTTGTCATCTATACATCTGCCAAGCAGGTATATTTTCAGTTTGGTTGGTTTGTCAGTGTGTCAGCAGGATTTTCATGGAACGTGGTGAAGGGCTGTAGCATAGGTCAATGAAGGACCCATAAACCCATGCACACTAAATCCACAATTTATTTTTCATTTTTGCTAACATGGCAAGACCTGTGCCTAACATGTGGCCTTGGTAGATGACTGCACTCGGAATTGCCCCTTAGTTTTGTGTGTTGATATAATTCCCATCTCCTGATTTCCTTAAGCCCTATTTTCTGTTCTGTCCAAACATTTTGAGGGATATATGAAATAAAGGGTCCTTACATAAGTGTATGCCTCTTAATTGTCAACTTTATGTTTGTTTTTGATTTATACAGCTCAAGGTTCCTTGGAAATGGCTGTGATGTAATATTTTACTTCATTCATTGCCATTGAAAGCAGCCTAGAGGCAAAGGTTTTTGTTATAGGCAGCCACTTTCAATGCACTTTTCTGAAAAGAATGTTTGCTGCATAAATGACTGTCTTCAATGCCTATGCTTTTTCAAGCATGGCAGTCAACATTAGATTTTAACCCAGGTCTTGTGGGTAGCATTCAATCTGCACTGCAATGCCCAGTGTGACCACTACCTGAAGTCGACTTGGGATCATCCACTCTGAATCCTTTGCCGATTTCAGACGAAAAACAGTTCATGGCCCGCCCTCTCTGCACGTGGGTTTCTCTGCACTTTATGTTCTAATGCACTTCATTTGTTTGTGTTTTTTCCCCTCCTCCTCTTTTTGGTCGACACCCCCTCCTCTGGTCATAGGAGCCAAAAGTGATGAGCTCACCACTGGCCCAATCCCTCAGTTGTTATGATTTGTCCATACTGAAGGAAGCAATGTTTTTCTGCTGTTGTCTTATGCACCCCCCCTCCACACTTTCCAGGAGCACTATAAAACATACACGCATGCAAGCAAGCATGCATGTACTCGCGCATGGCAAAGCAAGCCAGGAGGGCTAGCTAGCTGCTGGCCTTCTCTGCCATGGCCAGATTGCTCAACCTCTTTTTTATGTGGAGGGAGGAGACAGAGCAGGAGGTGGCCTTTTCATTACAAACAAGCCAACACCATGGAGACCGTTACAAACCAGTCTGTGGGTGCTGCTTTGCTGTGTTAGATGCAGAATTGTGCCCCAAGTGCTGAAGCCTATATGGAGGGGCTTGCTCCCGCTCATAGGATACGGTTACAGCTTTTGCATGGACTTATGGCTCCTTGTGCGGGCTCATTGGCACCCGTTCAGCTTCGCCTGCGAAATTAGGAGCGGCTCAAAAATGCTGTTATGCAACCGTGGTGATTCAGCAGGTGCACGGTGCAGTAGCAGTGGCCATCCACTTAAGAGGGTGGGCTTATGTAAAAGCGACTCCCAGTCGCCGCCATTACACCTGGGGAACCTCTCGCTAACTCCAGACGGGATAAGAGAAGGGGCGGGGACACAGCTGTGACGCGCACGTTAACGTCTCTCTTGCTCTGTCCCGCTGGATCACACCAAGCCTCTTAAATGGAACACTGCAGTGTTAGTCTCCTGCATGTGTCGAGGAAGGCCATCTCGGCAAGAAGGACACGGTGCTCTCAAAACGGAGGGTGTTAACACGTGGGCTTAGGTGTTGTAAGTCCTCATCGTCGGAGATTTCGTCATAATATGGTGTTAGTGGCATAGCAAACAGGAACTGTCCAGTACAGATGCTTTTGGGACATCAGTGTTTTGTACCCAGCTTGGCGGTGTCTGGTTCTCCTTTCATAGTGTGAGCAAAAGCAGCGTTTCTATTTTTTGCCTTTCACACGTGGCCCATGTACTGGTTTGGTCATGGTTTGGAAGTTTCGGTTCCTTGTTGACTTTGTTTAACAGGTAGTTACTCCACTGAAAGTGCCCTGCTGTGGACGTTGTTTTACAGCAAAAATCAAGCTATTGCTTTGTGTAAAGTCCTTATCTTTAAGAGCATAATGGCGGCATAGACACTCAGCCCCTTGATTGTTGTTTGTTATTTCATCAAGTCTCCCATTTAAACCTTAAAAGACTCATCCTCCACAAAAAAAAAACTGACACGTGCACACAGACTGATTATAAGAAATATCAAAATATGTGTGTTCCCTCCCTACACATGCCCCCCCCCGGTAGGGCTTGCATTTCAATTCATACAAAGTGCACACGTGAGCCTGCCATGAACATGGGCGAGATCATGATTGCAACCAATTTATCCTGCAGACAGGCCGGGGCTGTGGCCTCCCCAGAGAGGGCCCCAGAGCAGTGAGGGGAAGGGGGGCGACGTGTGTGTGTTTGTGTCTTGGGGGAGTGGGTGGGTAGAGGTGGAAGGAGGGAGAGATGGGGGCCAGCTGCTTGCAAACACGAGAGAGGGGTAGGGCCTCTGATCTGACGAGGATATTGCACCATGGCAGGCTTTGTCCCAAGAACATGAGATTTTATGATTGTGTTTTTGGACCGTTTTGGCTGGAATCGAGGCATTTTTTTCTTATTTGCTGCTATTGAGGATTTATAGAGTCTGCTTTGCTTCTCCAGGGTTTATGCATTTGCTGGATCGTATGATGGAACAAAGTGGTTGCGTGATGGTGGCGAACGTTTCATGTGTGTATTGAAATCCCCTTCCTGTTTGCTTTAAAATGTATAGGATAGGCTTACTCTTCCCATCACATAAACAAAGGCTCAGGGATGCACCACTGTCTTCTTAGCTGTCACAGGACCTCTTTATTAGGTCTTCCCACCAACTTAATACGTTTGACTTAATAAACACAAGTCTCTCACACACACACTCAATACTCATCAGACATTGTATGTCAAACGTATATTCAGTATATATACATTGAATGAGATGGGTTTAAATACTGTCTGATGGGTAGGCTATTGTGTGTGTAAGAGGGAGGGAGGGTTTTTGTACGTCAGCCTCCAAACATGTTTTAACATGCCCAGCGAGCTTGTGAGGTTTCATAGAACTGCCGCTGTCTCTCCCACCCCCAGTCAAATGTGTTCAGGCAGATCAAATTCCATGAAGATTATAAAGACTGTGTGTGACGATGCATTGATCTCAACATGTTCCTGTTCTGCTCCTCATAGGGGTCGTCTAGCCACGTGACTTTTGGAGTTTCGAGTTTAGGGTGGGTTGGTTGGTAGGGAGAGAGATCGAAAAGCCTGCAACTTCTAGTGTTTGTTGTTCTCTCATCATTGTGTTGCCATTTTGTGAAAATGCACCATGAAAGGCCACAATCATTCATGCTCATTGCAGAGACTACATTTCCCCATAAGAAAGTGCAGCTCATTGGTTGAGTTCAGGGAAAGCGAGGTGGGGGTTCTGTTCTCAGTGTTATGTTTTGTTGATGTGTGGGCGAAAAACATGTACTTGTGCTTGGAGCGCATACACTTTCCCCAGCATGATGGATGTGGTCTAGACTTGCGCTATCTGAAGCATCATGCTTGCTTCTACCCTCAAATGCGATCTCGCAAGTGACATGCAATCTGAAATGTGTTTTTGTGTTGGGTTTGTGTTATACAGTGTGGTGTGGGTTTTTGAACATTTCTAACAAAAGATTCCATTCCGCAACAATTGTTCTAAAATTCAATGTTGAATTCAATGAACCCAGATATTCTTTAGAATGTTAATTTTCCAACATTTAAGGGTTAAAAAGACCATAGTAGGAATCAGATCAGACTGGCTACCCAGTGATGTGTGAAGGGGGCTCCACTCTCTCCACTCTCAGCCCCCCTGCCCCACCCATCCCCACAATGGGCCTGGTTCAATTTAGATGGAAATGGGGACTTGCTGTGCAGCTTAGTGCCCTGGGATGGAGGATGATAAATCCTCAAGGCACACTCGCACCCCAACCCCTCCTCCAGGAAGTTTGATATTTTCTTAAGTAGCGACAGGGGTACCAAGCAAACATTTCGGCCATTAAGCTTTCATCAGTGTCTCAGTGTTCTTTTTTTTTTTTAATCGGCACATGGCAATAGGTTGTTTCGGAAAAATTGGCATGTGTTTTTGCTTCCTGATTTGGTTGCTTGGATGTGCTGGAGATGTTTACAGCAACAGCCTCAGTATGTAACCACCTCTCACCTGCTGTCTTGAGTGAATGATTAAATGGAAAAAATAACAGTGGCTTGTCGTTACCACTGGATTAATTTTCCATAATATGGATTTGCCATTCAAGCTGGAGTGCGTTTGATGGCACAGTGTGGAGACTTGTTTCTGAAGGCTTGGAATAAATAGAGAATGGAGTAATTTGTTAGCCAACATCTTTAACCACAGCCTGCTCTGGTGCTGCATGTTGTAGGTTTGCTTCTGTTTGAACTTGCTCTGTAACGTAAGGCCTGGTGCAGTGGTCTTTTAGAGCTCTGTTGTTACTCTCGTAGTTACATGGATATGCCAGGGACCTTGCTTCCTACTACATCCCACACCTGCTGAACTGTGTGTGTGTTTGCTTGTGTGTGTGTCTGTCATTGCTTGTTTACCATTGAACTGTATTTGTTAATCTACACTCAGGTTTTGGTGTGTGGAACCAGTCAGACTCGTCAATGACAAGTGGAATCAGACGTTTCTTGTTCAACAAGAAGGCACTCATACTTGAAGTCACCTCCCTGTAACTCACCTTAACGGTGGTGTTCTACTATTTATAATGAGAAGACAGTCAGAAGGATTAGGTCTAATTACTATCAAAACCGTTTTGGATAGACACAATTTTAATTTAGAGGCGAAGGTGTGGCATTTTATGGCTGAATGCTTTTCACGGTGACATTATGGCAAGAGAGATGGGTTACTTTATTCATCCCAAAGGGAAACTAGAGTGAAAATGTAGGGTTCTTTAACATTCACTTTCTCTGTGTCTCTTTTTATTTCACACTTTTTCCATTATTTTGCATCTGAATTATGCCGATGTATAGCCCACATTTTATTTGGTGGGGAAAATATATATTTTCACAGGGACCTCGCAACACTCTAATCCGTGCCTTCAAATTTGATTACCTCAAGGGTGGTGACTGAATAACAGTTTTGTAGTCGGCCATATTGGGCTGACCTCTAGGGCCACACTAAACTCACTGACATATGTATCGCCTTTCCTGCTGTTCAGCGGAACACAGAGATTTGGTTTCGCTCACGATGAGGATTTATCTTGTGTAGAAAATATCTGTGAGCTTTGTGGAATCCACTGCTGTGTGTGGACTTGCACCGTGAGTGTTTACGCTCTCCCTGTCAATGCTTTGCCTACGCTTATCAGCCTTATGGTTTTTTTTAACGTTTTTGAGGATTTGGGGCTCTGTCCCCATTGAGGTCTTTGATGGTGGTGGGCCTCTGTCTCTATCTAGCAGGGGCTTGGTGCAGGCCACTGATGAGATCAGCTTTCTGTGAGGGGCTGCGAAAGCTCAACAAGTACTCCAATGTGACTCACAGCTGAGGGAAGCTTATGTAATGTGCTGTATGGCTGCCTAATTTTGCACCACTCCTCTCCATAGGCCTTGGCTTGACACCACAACAAGTACTGTGCTCGTGTAGGGACGTGTTGAGAGGGTGCCTCAACACCCCCGAGAGGAGGGGAAAGCCATAAAGCCCAACTGATGGCCGTTGTGCATTTTGTGTTATTTTTTTTAGCACCAAAGATGGTGTATATAGCTACAGAAATAGACAGACTGCAAAAATCCATTGACGATTTAACCTTATTGTAGAATAGATTTCTCTGATGAAGCTGTATTAACTGTTGGCTGATGTATTTGACCATGTGCAGTGTTTCCTCTATGTTGATTTGGTAGTGGCGGCCCCCCACGGTTTAATTTTCTTCCCCCACGGTATCAGAAATGGGGCAGACGTACAATAGTCGCAGTTGCCTTTCAAAATTAATTTTGCAGACCTGTTGTAGATTCTCCAAATATACAGCTCAATCACAACTGAAAATAATGCCTCATTGTGTGTGAATAGAGGTGAATACATATAATTGTTTGTGTTGCAGCGAAGTGTCAGTTGTTGTCAGTTCCGTGGGACGGTGGGGGGGGGGGGGGGACGGTGGTTCGGTCAGGCCTGCCCCCACTGCTTAAAAAAAATCCTAGAGGAAACACTGATGTGACTTGTGCTGGTCATCTGTGGTACATCTGTCAAACCATACATTGACCAGTGTGACTTTGCTTTCCTCAGGTTGCATAATATTATGGGGAGTGTTTGTTAGCATTGCCAATAAGAATAGGATGTCTTAATGCTGTGCTTTTGTGTGTAGAGACGAGGCAGACGTGGAATCGGTGTGTTGGTGGGGTTGGAGTGAGTGAGTGGTGAGTTTGGGGTGGCTGAAGAGACCGCCCTTGTTGGCTCCAACTGTGACTGCAGCAAGAACAGTTGCCTGCTTTTGGGGGATGTTGGAGGATGGGGGCGTGGATCATGGTCGCTCTTCTTTTTAACTGCTCCATCTTCTGTTTGACGTCATTCACTCCCGTCAGGTACACACACACGCACACACACACACGCACGCACACGCAGGCCTTGCCTCACTGTGGTATGTTATGATTGCATTGATTAGCAGTGCATTTTATAGTGCAGCTGTAAGCCGTGAGTGGGTGTTTTGTGTGGTGCGTGTTCTGTGGGAGATTAAACCTGAATATCCCTGCCTGCCGTCCCCCACTCTTCCTGCTATACGTGGAAGGGACTAGGACACAGGAAGAGATGAGGCTATTGAAGCACCACAGCTATGACACATATTTCCCACTCGCCATATGATTGTGTGTGTGTTTTCATGTCTGTGATTCAGCTGCAGATCTCTTACAGCCTTAATCATAGTTGCCAAGTTTGTGTGTGTGTAAGGACGCCTGTGTGTGTGGGGGTAGAAATGCATTTGATAGTAGCGGGGTGAGTCATAATGCTAAATCTCATTTGGAGATGTTAGAGCGTCTCTAGTCATGTGGGTTTAATGTAATCGGACTAGAGTAGCATGCAAGAGGTGTTCTGCTGAATCATATCAGCAGAGGGAAGGTACTGTTCCGTCGCCGCCACTCGTTCCCCCTCGCGTCGCACTCCTAATCCAATCCGGCTGACGGCGTCTGCGCTCCTACTCGCTGTGTCGCGTCCTCGCCTCTCCTCCGCCTCCCCACGCAAACAGCTGTGCAGTGGTTTTGACCTTTTGTCTCCCGTCTTTCTCTGTCCTCCAGGTACGGACATTTCGGTGGGGGAGGAGGTTGCCATCAAGTTGGAATGCGTGAAGACGAAGCACCCCCAGCTCCACATCGAGAGCAAGATCTACAAGATGATGCAGGGTGGAGGTTAGTGTCATCCTCACCCCCCCCCCCACACACAGCCTTCTTTTTTTGTCTCTGCACACCTTCCCTATGCCACTTCCTCTTCCCTGGCCTCTGTCATTTTCCTCCTCTGCCCACACACAATGGCTTTGGGGGAAGTACGAGAGCAGCAGCTGCCAGCCAACCTCTTGGCCTTTAGTAGCAGCAGTGGCCGAAGCTGTAGAGGTTTGTGGTTGATGCCAGGATGCAGCCCTGTGTGTGTGAGTGTGTCTTTCTGTGTGTGTGTGTGTCTGTGTGAGTGTCTTTCTGTGTGTGTGTTTGTGTGTGTGTGTGTGTAAGGGAGGCCTATTTGCAGTTGGCTGCACTCATTGACCTCTTTTTTCCAACAGTTGTGCCAGTGCAGGGCTCTGAGAGATGGGTGAAGCATTTGGGTCTATGGTGGAGCAGCCACTGCAGTTGGACTCCACCACAGCCTGATCTCACCCAGTCTCAGTCGCCTCTCCCTGATTCTAGCTTTGAGACTTTCTGTGTCATTTTGTCTGGTGGTGTTTTTTTCTCTGTCTGATGTCAGTTTTTGTCATAGTCTTTCTCTATCTTATCCGAATGTCAGTCCTCAGTCACCCTAAGCATTTGATTTTCTTTAACACATGCGCACGCACACACACACACACACACACACACACACACACACACACACCCTCAAAAACCCTCATACTCAAGCGCCTAACAGCCAGTACTCTACATGTGTCTAATTGATGGCTTCCATGCTGCCGTTTAAGGACACATGGGTAAAAGGCCTCCTCCTCCTCCTGCTCCTGTTGGAGACTGTATCAGTGCGCTGTAGGAACGTCTGAGTTATTGATCCCATTTATGGCCTCAAGTCTCTCTCCCTCCCTTTTTGTCCTTCTCTCTCTCCCTGTGGCGCAGTCCAGCTGAGACTGACCAGAGCTGGGGAGGAGAGGACAGTCACGGGTTAGGCGTGCTGGTAACCACAGCCTCTCAGCTGCGGCTTTGCCAAAAGGGCCTTCATGCACATACAGTCCAACAGAGCTGTAAACTATCTGGCTTCACTTTCTGTACCAGCAGGAATGTCGTGACATTTTCAAATGGACAGACATGGTCATGATGTTGATTGGAGCATCACTGTGAGGTGATGTTTTCCAATCGAACAGATCGGTCATGGTGATATTGGTGCAACAGCTGGGCTGTTGTGGCTCTGCGTCCGTTGGCGTCCCCTACTCGTCTGTGAGTGGGAGGCTGGAGAGTGGTGACCAGCAT
Organism: Alosa sapidissima; assembly: GCF_018492685.1. Taxonomy (NCBI): domain Eukaryota; kingdom Metazoa; phylum Chordata; class Actinopteri; order Clupeiformes; family Clupeidae; genus Alosa; species Alosa sapidissima. Next base: position 5,874,290 of record NC_055959.1, on the reverse strand, counting down.
CCCGTGTGCGTCAACATGCAGCCCTCCAGAGACGGAGAGAGGCTGGGAGAGTGTGAAGACGAGCGCATGTGGGAGAGGGTTACCTCCATCGGTGCTGTGAATTAGACCCCCCACCCCTTTCTCCTCCTCCACACACACACACTGTAGGGAGTCCTGCACCTAATTCGGTCCTCTCTATTATTGTTAAGATGACTAACCAGGAACTGGCTGCTGAAGGAGCCTGAGGAGAAATAACTACAACAGGCTTGCCGTGTGTGTGTAGGCTCCCTATTCTCTTCAGTACCTTGGCTTGAGTCCAGCAGGGCATGTTTGGGTGTGGTTGTAGGAGAAGAGATCACAGCTCTTATCCCACCCCAAGGGATTGCATCATCAAACACCCCTCCCCCTCCCCAGTACCAATGTCTTGTGTGCTCTCTGGTCGACTGGTCCTGCTGTCTCTCTTGGCACGGTGCGTTGGAACGTTCCGGCGGCGTGTATGCTGCGTTGCGTTGCGTCGCTGCTGGTCGTCCCCGGCAGCTCCCCGCCCCTGCCGTGCAGCCCTGCGCCCTCACCACAACTCATGCCAGCCCTGCCAGATGGTGCACGCTGAGCGTGAGCAATGGGGGGAGGGAGAGACAGAGAGCGAGAGAGAGAGAGAGGAAGGGGGGAGGGGTAGAGCTTCTACACTGCATTCCTACTGACTGGGTCTCCACCACCACCACTCCTCTTGGCTCTCCTCTGCTCCTAAGCTTGTTCCTTCCAGGATGAATATTCATATACATGAAGGACCTTTACCTTGGTGTGTGTGTGGAAGGGGAAGATGATGAATTTGAATGGGGCCATAATTCATATTGAGTACATGAACACGATTAATGTAATCTACTCTGCCAGCATGTACATACACACACAGGACATAGTGTTTTGTTTAATTGATGCAGAACAGCACAGTAGTCTCTATCTATCTCTCTCTCTCTCTATCTCTCTCTCTCTATCTCTCTCTCTCTCTCTATCTCTCTCTCTCTCTCTCTCTCTACTCTCTCTCTACTCTCTCTACTCCAGTCTTGGGCAGCTAACTGAGCCGAGAGGCTTGCTGAAGCATGGAAGCTGACCCAGACTGTGAGATATATTTACCCGTCTGACAAGCGCTCCGAAATAGCTGACCTGGAAGACGGGGCTGCTGCTGCTGCAAAGTGCTGAGCTGAGAAATGCAGGAGCCTCAGCCAGCACTGGCCAGCGTTAGACTGCAGGACAAACGAGGGACCAGGGAAGAGAGAGATGGAGGGGGGAAAATGTGGGGAAAGGGGCTAGGGGTTGAAGGGAAGGATGGATGGATGGATGGAGATGGGACGGGCTTATCAGCTGCTGCTCTTCCCAACCCCCACTCCCCAGTTCTGGACGATCCATAAACTGACGTGCACTACAGGAGATGGATTTCAGATGTGTGTGTGTGTGGAGAGAGAGCTCAAGACCTCTCAGGTTTCACAATCACATAGCCTACTCGCATTACCTCTGGGAGACACACACACACGGCATGCAGCTGAGAGACTATACACACAATGAAGACCTAGCGATGTCGCTTCACAAGCACAAATGGACTGGCCAATGTGTGTTCTCTTTGGTGTTGGGTGCTCCAGAGGTTGTTATTTCCGAACCCCCATTTAGGCCTCTTTGACTGCCTTCTATGTTAGGGCTCTGGTAATGCTATAGCCTGCTGGAATGTCACAGTTCTGCAGTTCTCTGATGAATTACACTACTGTGTGCTTCATTTAGAACTCTGCCTCACGTGGTTGCGTGTGCCTCGAAGCACATTCACATGGTGGTGGCAGCCCTGTGGTTTGGATTTATCTGAATGCGCAAGTTCTGGATGAGACACAATCATACATGCTGTAACCTGTGTCATTATGCAACGGTGGAAAGTGCTGAGGCCTGAACACACATCTCACAATCTTGTTTTCATTTAGCTGATAAGATATCTTATATAGTATGTTCAGACTTAGTCTTATGTTATATATATATATATATATATATTAGTCTGAATAGTATATAGAGTGTGTACTTTCTTAGTATTTGTCAGCCGACCTCAAGTCTTGCAAATATGCTGGAATAAAGACTTGAACTTTAGGCTCCAAAAAATGTGCACATTGACCAATAATGCTCTTACTCCAGAGCTGAACAGCTGATGGAACGTGATGGAGAGACCCTGTCCCCAAATTCAAATGGATGGGCCCGGCTGTATTGCTGTGTGTGTGTGTGTGTGTGTGTGTGTCTCCTTTCAGCTCAGTGATGAAGGTCGTACCTCAGACATGATTAGCAGCCTGCCTCTCACATCTTGCTCTCATTGGGAAAGAGGAAGCTTGGGGGAGGTGTGTGTGTGTGCTTGTGTGAGTGTGTAAAACTGAGTGGGATGCTTTATGGGAGCCCCCCTCCTCAGCCATAATTCTTCCCCTTTCTCCTATTTGGTGGGTCCTTCAGCCATCCCTTGACTGGGGGATGGGATGGGAGGGTGGGTGTACAACACACGACAGGCCCAGGTCACCTTCAGACCCGTTCATAAGCAACCTCTCCTGTGAAATCAGCTGCATTTTGCTATGGCCCCATCTCAATATGGACAGTTGATCTAGTAACACCACGCTGTCAGCCAATATATTGGCACTGTTGCAGTTGCGATCAGCCTCTCCAGTGAACCAGTAGCCATCATCATTGCTTTGTTTTTGCAGCATGTATTACAGTATGGGCAGCTACATTTCAGATCTTAACAGGCCCCTGACACAACATTCATTTTCTTACCTTATTGAATGCCAAAATGGGAGCTGTCGACCTTCATTTTCTTACCTTATTAAGTGCCAAAATGGGAGCTGTTGCAGTCGCAATCAACCAAAACCACCAGCAAGCATTGGTATGGCTCTGTTTGGTGTGAAGAATGTCTTTCAATATTGGCAGCTGATCTTCACAGTTTATAAGAGACCCATGACATTGCTGTTTCCATTATAAGAGTGGGTGCTGTCTGCTGCGGTGGTCTGCTCTGAGATGCCAGACACACTCCGCACCAACCCTGCCACATACCAAAGGCGAGCCCCCAAATTCCTGCTGGGAACGACTCTTGGCACAATGTGGTAAACCATTGCAGCGGATACTATAAGTCTCCTATGTCACTGGCGATGGGAAGCCATTAAATAAGTAATTAGATAAATGTCTGCGCTCGTTAATCACTCGCTGCTGTGTGGGAGAGGGTCCATGAGAACAATTTGCCAGTCTCTCTGGAGAACATATGAGGTCTTGATTTTAAAATGGTGTTCTTACTCTGCGAAGGAGGGGTTCTTTGTGATACTTTTTATTTTTATTTTATTTTGCCCAGACACCATTACACTGTGTTCTTGGTAGCCATCATTTGCCACCTTGTGTTTTGTCGTGTCTTTTGTGTAAACAACATGTGGTATGCATCGTTGTAAATGAAGGATGCAGATAGGCCATTTTGTGTTGGTTTCCCAGGTTGTACATGCACCATCATGTTTTGCTCAACTCTCTCTCCCCCTTTCCTCTCTGTCCCTGCAGTGGGCATCCCCACCATAAAGTGGTGCGGGGCCGAGGGCGACTACAATGTGATGGTCATGGAGCTCCTTGGGCCGAGCCTGGAGGATCTCTTCAACTTCTGCTCCCGTAAATTCAGCCTGAAGACCGTGCTGCTGCTAGCTGACCAGATGGTAAGGCTACATGAAAGGGCACACCCATTCATGACCTCTGACCTATGGCATCCCTGACCCCTCTCCCTAGTGTAATACCATTACCCTTCAGAGCTTTTGTTGTAAATGGCCATCCTAAATGTGCGCTAGTAGGTAGTATTTTGATATCCCTAGTTGATTCGAGCATGGTGTGGGTTGTAGCTGCTGCTGTTTTTTTCTCCCATAATGTTCACCTTCTTGATAAAAAAAATAATTAAAAAGCAAATCAAGCATATAAAAAGACAAACCAAAAATAAATGCAAAATAAGCATATGATCTTTTATTAATAATTGAGAAGCACATTTGCCAAATATTTCATCACCGTTTTAGATGCTGTAGACCTGCATAGTAAAATGAACATAATTACACCATTCAAAAAGTTAGGGATATCTGGCTTTCGGGTGTAATTTAATGTTTCAGTACAGAAAGTACTGAAACATTGAACTGTTGGACTTAACGCATTGAAAAGTTTAGAGAAGGTCACATTGAGTTCACCTGTAAAGGTTAAAGTGGATTTTAGGTTCATCCTGAAATTTCACCCGAAAGCCGAATATCCCTGACTTGTTGTGAGTAGTGCACATTGAAAGAGTACAGCGTTCACCTTACACATGCCCTGCTCATGAGCTATATAAGGGCAGAAATGCATCCATGACTTCACTATAGCACACATTTGCATAGATACATGTATGTCATCGCCTAGTAGATTGGCTTTTTTTTATTATTTATTGTCCATCGCTGTAAAAGTGCCTTGGGGCAGTTGGCAGTCAAAAGCTCTTTTGTTCAGTCTCACATCCTGGTCCTCCTGTATTTGCATGGCCGTGTTTACTTTGCATGGAGCCTACTCACCTGCTGTGCCATCAATACCACATCCTGCCTGGATAAACCGGTCTCTCGTCGTCGCCCCACCCCCACAGTCACCTGTTTACAATCGATCGATCTGCCTGCCTGCCTGTCTGTTCTTCGTCTGTCTTGCGTTGCCTGTCTGTCTGTGTGTGTCTGTCTGCCTGTCTAGCTCTTTATCTTCCACATTATTTTTTTTTCTTTCCTTCAGTCTACATTTTATTTTTCTGTGTCTTTCTTTAACTGTTTACATTTTGTCCGTTCCCCCGCCTCACAGATCAGCCGCATCGAGTACATCCACTCCAAGAACTTCATCCACAGAGACGTGAAGCCAGACAACTTCCTCATGGGTCTGGGCAAGAAGGGCAACCTGGTCTACATCATCGACTTCGGCCTGGCCAAGAAGTACCGCGACGCCCGCACCCACCAGCACATCCCCTACCGCGAGAACAAGAACCTCACTGGCACCGCCCGCTACGCCTCTATTAACACCCACCTGGGCATCGGTAAACACACACACACTCACACACACACAAACCCAGCACATCCCTTACCGCAAGAATAAGATCCTCACTGGCACCACCTGCTAAGCTTCCAACACCCACCTCCGCATTGGTTAGTTGGCATACACACACATACCTGACACCCCACACACACACAAATGGACTCCTGGTTATTTCTTCAATGTACAGGATGAAGTTGTCCGTCAAATTTGTTTAGTTAGACATTAGCTATGTTATTGACATTATATAACCATCCCAAAACGTATCCAACCAACCTTTTGTGCAGATGCAACCATACACTTGATCCAAATTAAACACTTCAAAAGAGTCACATCGTTTTCCTCCTTAATACATCCCGTGCCAGTTTCTGTGTACACTCCCTGCAAATAAAGGTGGATGGTGCGTGTACAAAGTGCAATCACATGCATGCTCTTCACCATTTTTATTTCTATGCTTTTCTATTTCTATTTCTGTTTCTGTTCCACACATGTTGATGTATTTGAGCCTAGGCTCCTCCTGTGTGTGTGTGTGTGTGTGTGTGTGTCTGCCTGTGTCTTTCTGACTCCTGTCCCTCTCTCTCCATGCTCCTATAGAGCAGTCCCGACGTGATGACCTGGAGTCTCTGGGCTACGTGCTCATGTACTTTAACCTGGGCTCACTGCCCTGGCAGGGCCTCAAGGCTGCCACCAAGAGGCAGAAGTACGAGCGCATCAGCGAGAAAAAGATGTCCACGCCCATCGAAGTCCTGTGCAAAGGATACCCCTGTAAGCAGCAAACACATACGTGTATATATACATCTGTATCTGCTGATTCAGTCTGCTCTATGCGGTGAGGGAAAGCCTTTTCCTTCATGTGTTCAAAAGTGACCTCTGTTCATGGTATGGGGTGCTGTTGATTAGAACATTTTGGGGACGAGAACTGAACATTTCAGAGTTCTCTACTGTTGGCCCATAGCCCAGATGACCATTTTAGTGGTCATGGATTAGCCACTGTTGACGGGGGGATTGAATGCTTACTATGAACACAGGCAGTCTAAGTACAAGCTCACAGATTGAGCCCAAAGTACGCGTGTCCTTTCCAAGCCAGGTTAGTGTGTGTGTGGTAAACAGCTGGCGCTTGCATCATCGAAAGATTCGGGCAAGCATATGGTGGATCAGGCTCTCAAGCGTCACTATGTGAAACCACAGCAGCAGGGACCGGGTGACTGAACCTGGGATCAGACTTAAGGGAACAAGCCAAGGGTCAGAAGATGGTTTGCATGTCACATGGAATTGTACCCATGGCTCAGAGTCAGGTTGACATTAAGAAAGAATTTTACATTACATTAGTATACATCACATTGCATTTTACATTTCTGGAGAAATCTGGATGGACCCTTTCAACTGTGTTCCTAAGGCATTTCCGGTTGCACAGAAAACAACATTGACCTAATGGTAACTTGGCGACAAAAAAAAAAAAAATCCTAATGGCGGGTTGACATGTAAGCACTTGAAAGCAGCCTTGTCGTCCTTTGTGAAAGTGGTGTCCTTTGGTGAAGGTGTTTCGAAGAGTGGGTGCGCACATCCAAAGTAAAGTTTTCTGCAGGTGCCAGACAATAGTATCAGACAGTAGAAAAAGTGTGGTCTGCACACTGCAACTGCTCCAAAATATAAACTTTATTAATTTAAAAGCAAAGTTTCGATCCCCTTGGATCTTCGTCAGGCAGGCATTCACTTTGGTGAAAATGTCCAGTGCTTTAACTGATCTCCTTGTCGGTCCTTCTCTCTGCAGCGGAGTTTGCCACGTACCTCAACTTTTGCCGCTCGTTGCGCTTCGACGACAAGCCCGATTACTCGTACCTGAGACAGCTGTTCAGAAACCTCTTCCACAGACAGGGCTTCTCCTACGACTACGTGTTCGACTGGAACATGCTCAAATTTGTGAGTATTCTGCAAAGTGTGTGTGTGTGTGTGTGTGTGTGTGTGTGTGTGTGTGTGTACTAATATTTGGGTCTCTGGCCTGTTGATCTGGGTTGGCCTTAGAAACATGATGTAATACTTGAAGCAAAGACTCCTCCAGCTATCTGAATTTTCCGTTACACAATTAACAAAGTGTAGATCTCCTTAAAGGCACACTATGCAAGATTTTCACCTTTATGAAGCCAATTTGATGGTAAACGAATTTATAATAGGCGAATCGTTCACCTAGCATAGCTATACAGCATAGACGTAGCGAGTCCCTACCGATTAGATATAGCTCTTTGGAGATGGTGAAAGATTAACAGGCAAAAACTTTCACAACAAAAGCATTTGCATTGTGTACAGGGGGGGGGATAAGTCACGAGAAGTTTGCTATTTACAATAGCAGAGTAACATATAAATGCATCGCGACTCTACAGGGAGCTCTAAACTCGCCAAAAATACCTAAACCTGCATAGTATACCTTTAAGTGGACTGGTTTGTGTCTGATCCTGAGATGACGTGAATGTGAATTTGTAAATAATTCCAAACACTTGTGCCCCATAAGTGTGTGCTGACGGGTGTTTTTTTTATGGTGGTTTGTGTTTCTTTGCTAAATGGGTGCTTGTGCTATTGTCCATTGTAGCACATTGAGCAGGTTTCCCCTTCTTATCCGAATGTGATTTGTGAGTTCATGCTTAATTGCTGTACAGCAGCATTGTATACAGTATTATCATAGATTTGTGCTTAACACTGTGTGTGTGTGTGTTAGGGAGCGAACCGTGCAGCGGAGGACGCAGAACGTGAGAGGAGGGACCGTGAGGACCGGCTGAGGCACGGTAGGAACCCGGCAGCACGCGGAATGCCATCGGCCTCAGGCCGACCCCGCGCCACGCAAGATGTGCCACCCCCCACGCCACTCACGCCCACCTCACACACAGGTGAGCTGCCTAAAATCACACTCTCTCACACACACACATACACACACAATTCTGTTTGTTTCAGTATAGTTCACTGACTCATCAGTTTTGGGTACATTTGACTATAACAGACTTCTTTAAACCCACAATACACAAACACCTTCTCCCACACTCAACATTCTCAGAGACACACACACACACGTGCGCACACACCCTTTCAGTACACCTCAGGCAAACAACCTGACAAACACCCAGAGTTCTGGCAACCTCCGGCAAACATCCTGTTTTCTGACTAAAATGTTGCCTGAAACACGTAGCCCTTCCCCTTACGACACTGAGCCTGGTCTGCAGTGGAGCTGGTGATGTGATTGCTCATCTCCTTTCAAAAACTGAAAAAAAGAGAGAACTGCTTAGCTGGCCAAAAAAGAATAGGAAAGCTTTGTTCAGTGCCCAATTGGCTTGACTTTGTTGAGGCTTTTAGTTCCTGGGCCTTTTGTCATGGCTGACCTAGGCACTCGTCACCTTACACCACTCCTAAAACTCCAGAACTGTGATAACACTGAAGAGAACACTGAAAATATGAGAAACATTCGTTGTGTAGGCAGCCTTCCTGTCTGTGGATGCCTGCCCAGCGGGAAGAATTGTAGTGCTAACAGGCGTGCACTGACAAGGCTTGCGGTCTGTGTTGGTGGAATGAGTGCAATGCTGCGCGTCACACAGCTGCTGCTGCTACTGCTACGTTGCCCAATTTTCCACCACTTCTGTATTTGCTCTAGCGGAAGCGATGCGTGATTCAGTTCTCGTCGTCATCAACCATCGTCTTGGTCCTCGTCCTCCCTTTCCCGTCTGTCTGGCCTCTTCTGCTTCCTCCTTTTTTCTGCTCTTTTTTTCTCCTCTGCTTCCTCCTATGCGGACTCTGTCTCATCAGATGGAGGTCAGGTGTTCCTTCTGTGCGTCTAGGCGCTTTTATCTTTTTCAGCCTCATCCTTTTTTATCATGAGATGATAAAAGGGGTCGAAGGTCAGGCGTGACCTAGCGTCTGTCAGCCTGAGCCCTTTCTATGTCGTCAGATAGATGTTGCTAATGAATGCTGATGTCAGTGGAGGTTTTGCAGCAATTCACGATTCAGCCATGATTTATGTAATAACATATAAAGCAACCTTTATTCACTAATCAATGGAACTTTTATTGATTAATTAGGGCACTAGGGTGTTAAATTGCGTCGGTTAAAAAACTAAAAATTATTTTGGTAATGGGGCATTGTTTGTGATGGTTCCAAATAAAATAAAAAAGGTGGAAAGGATGGAAATAAAAATTAGCTTTTTTTTTAAATAGCACAGACTGCCTTGTTATAAAGTAAGGGGAGTGCGTTTTCAGTAAAATCTGCAATGGGGCATGCCTGTGCCTATGACTTCCTCCGGCCGTGTGTAGTTGGTTGCACATTGGGTCCGGTGCAGGCGGTGCGTGTCCAGGTGGGCCCTCAGATGGCAGACTGTGCCCTGGGACAGGCTAGCGCTGGCAGCTGGGCTCGCTCGCTCGCATAGACCTCCACTCTGCCCCGCTGACGTAAATGCCCACTTCCTGTGGCGCCCCAATGGCCGAGAGTTGGCTGGCACGCGGGCGCTTGTGAGGTACGAGCTGGAGAGATTACAGGCTGGCAAGATCACCGAGTGGCGGCCTTGTGCGAGTCAGGCAGGACGTGATGAAAGCCCTCGCGTTTCGCACTCGCTCATAAACCTGCCGCAGCACCGCTACTGCTGTCAGGCATCGGCCAGCGTGCGTCACTCAACCAGATGTGTGACCGCTCAAACGAGAGGCAGTGTTTTTTATTACGCTTTGTAAAAAAGCAAAATAATTCCTTGGGACGTATAAGTGTTAGTAATTCTTTGATTTTTCTTGCTAATTACCATTGATTAGTCCAATTTTCCGTGCATACTGGTCATTACATAGATTTTCTTTCCCCGTAATTCTCTTTTTCTTTTTTCTTTTTCCATGTCAAACATGCCCTTTTACACTTTTAAACATTTCCAAATAGTGATTTACTCGGTTACATTGGTTTTTGTTTTTCTTTGTTTTCCCAACATGTTTCATATTTAGCATATTTTGGTGTTTCTCCCTGATTTAATAGTTCTGTTCATCTGGTCATTCATTTGTAAATCTCTATGCCACTGCCACGATTAAGGGTTTGTTTGCCACAGAGCCCAAGAGTCTGATCGCATGACCATCCACACTACAGTGAAAGCTGAAGGCATTTGGTAGGTTTGTGAAAGTGACTCTCTCTCTCTCTCTCTCTCTCTCTCTCTCTCTCTCTCTCTCTCTCTCTCTCTCTCTCTCTCTCTCTCTCTCCTCTCTCTCTCTCTCTCTCTCTCTCTCTCTCTCTCTCTCTCTCTCTCTCTCTCTCTCTCTCTCTCTCTCTCTCAGGCATGGAACGGGAGAGGAAGGTGAGCATGAGGCTTCACCGCGGCGCTCCCGTCAATATCTCATCCTCAGACCTGACGGGTCGACAGGACACCTCGCGCATGTCCACTTCACAGGTAAGGACAGTGTACCCAAACTGCCGCCATCGCCTACTGCACCACACCTGCGTTCTCCGTATAACGGGATAGGAACAGAACAGCCTAATATGTATAGCTGGATTTGGGCTGTGTGTCTGTATTTCTATGTCTATCGCACTTCAGTCTAGCACGTGGGAGGGAGGGTGGAAATTAGTTAGCTTCATTTCATTCCTAAGGGTGCCTCACGCTTCCAGGCAGCTATTGCCAGGCTGTCTGAGCTTGTCTAGCTGACTTGCCGGCCGGCAGGGCACCGTTGGGCTGGCACTGCCAACAGCCTGAGCCGTTCACTGGCATGTTACACTCACCCAGGCATTCTGAGAGGAGAGGATGGGGAGGGGTGCTCACAGAGAGGAAGTGCTCACATGTACATCCTCTTCCTGTTTCTATGCTCAGTGTTAAGAGCCATCAATGCTGTTAAGATATCTTTCGGTTCCAGCCTGTCTCTGTTGTAGGTCATGAATGTAAAGCAGGATTAAGGTTGAAATAGGTCGGCAGGGTAGTCACATGAGCGTTCAGAAGGTAGGCTGGTAGACTCGACAGTCACGCTGAATACAGAAAGTATTTCCTAATGGCCTCATGACTGAACCATACGCTTCTCAGTGATCAAATCAGCTCATTTTGCGTGGTGCAATCTAATTCCATGCTCACTGAGAAGCTATTGTGCTGTTATTGATGCTTTTAATTGTAACTGTTCTGTTAAGTCTCTATGCTGCTTCTCACTTTATTTATTGTTTTTGTCCTGATAGTGTTGACATGGTCATGTCGACTGTCTCTTGTCTCCCTCGTTATATTCCATGAGTGCATTAGCGACCGCTTTAACTTACTCTCATCTGGTCCTGTCGGAGCACTGGACAGGGATGTGCTTTGTGTTTGTTTGCTTCTCTGTCTGTCTCTGCTCACAAATGGATGTATTCTCCTCCTCCTTTCTCCCCTCCCCCATATCTGGCCACCCCCCCTCAGATAGCATTCCTTTCGATCATCATGCCAAGTAGCCGCTCGGCACGTTCTGGTGTGACGGCAGCCCCGGGTGAGTGACAGCTGGGTGCCATTTTGTTTTTCTTAATCTCTCTGGACTCTCCCTGACTGCCCCCACCTCCCTACCAGCACCTGTCCCCCGCCTCACACCCACCGACCTGTAATGCACAGCTGATACCAACTCACGCCTACCCTTCCCATATTCACCCCAACCCCTCTGCACACAATGCCAGCTTGTCTGCTCCAACCGTGGCCCGTGTCGTTGAACTTCAGCATCCAACAATGTGAACAGGTGGCGCCGGGTATCGGGCAGTATTTCAGAGGAGATTCTATTCAGGAACGTGAAATGTACTCTCAAAGTCTAGCACCACAGAGAGGAAACTGTGGGTGTGCAATCCACAACAGCATTCAGTGCGTGTATCGCTGGATAGGTGTTAAAAGGAGCGGTAGACTCGGGCTTGTGTACAAGCGTGCAGCCTGCAGTCTGCAGTGTGCTTTGTCGTCTTCCATCACTCCTCTTTCGGTCAGCCTCAGATGGCCCATTCACAGAGTGCTGTAAACAACTGTTATGGGAATCAAGGGTTTAATGTGTTCTCCATGAAGTCAGTCTCCTTATTGTGTAAGAATGTCTAAGAATTCCTTTTTTGTTAGTCTGATGGGAAACACTTTTCGTTTGTTTGTTAATCCCATTAGCACCTATTAACACAGCACAGAGCGTTGAGGCCAGACATTTAATTACTGGATTGGACAAATATGCTACTCATAGGTCCTAATCTTTAATCCCAATTTATCAAAGGCCACACCATTGGGATTACATGTTTGCTGAGTCCATTTCAGACTCTTTACTCTAACTTTACTTGCCACATGGCAAGGGGATTTCTTAGGGATGTTTTTTTAATTTTTTTATTGTATTTGCCAGAGACGGTTAAAGGGATACCAGACATTGTTTTCGAGTTAATTAATCGTCTTCGTAAGTCGGTATATGGTTAAATGACTCATTACAGGGCGAATGAAGACTCTCTCGCCCGCCCCCCCTACTGCCTGTAGGAAGAATATCCCGCTTGCAAATTCGGTGTATCCTACCCGCGACCTTCAGTTTCACAAAGTCTCAGACATTGCGAGAAGCAGGATCAGTTTACATCCTGCATCCCCAGCACAGAGGCAGGCTAACGAAACCCGGCTAGCGATTGTTGCAAACGTGTGTATAATGGCAGAGCCGGCGAAGAAGCAGCGAAAACCCTTGACGGAAGACACAAGAAAAGAGCTTCAGACCGAGCGAGGGCTCGCACACGTATTGACACATACAGACGCTAGGGGGAGCTTCATAGAGAAAAAGCACTCCGGCTTAAGTTAATGCTGAAGTAAACCCCTTCTGACATAAAAATGCCTAAATCTGCAGCTGTTTGTTATAAGGTCCCGCTCTAGATCAAGTGAAAACACTCAAGTAAACACGAGCTCATATGAACACAACACGCCTGTGTTTTCGCATATAGCATATCGACGTGACCATGGGTGGCGTGAGTCCCGGCGTTAGCTAGGCTGCCGTGAACAGCAGGTTGACCCTGGTTGCATAGTGCACCCCCCCCCCAGCTTATACTGGGTACTGTGTGATGTGAGCTAGTGAGAGTGTAACGTGGCAGCAGATCACAGATGGGCTGCAGGATAAGAACCTCCAGATTAGGGCAGCTCACTTGCAGCCCTCGCCTCCAGCTATGCCTCTGCTGCAGGCCCTCCAGTCTGTACGCAAGCATGTTCACACAGTTCGCTTTTTTAAATGTGGAAAGAAGGGCTGTGCCATATCGTATTGTGTGTATATATATCAAAATCATTCCTCTACATCATAAGATGATGCAACTGTTTATAGTTGCGTGGCAATGTTTTTGTACAGCTTTTCTGAAATGTTTCTGAAAGTCCCCCCCCCATTCCAGTATTACTCAGAATAACGAGATGAGAAGTTATTTTTCTTTCATATCGGCCAGCCATAGTGGAAGTAGCTTAAATGTCAATATAAGACTCCGATTTAGGCACCAGTCCAGCACGGGGAGGATGGGGGAATGTTCTAGGTGAACTCAACGAACCTTCACCAAACTTCATGCATAAGAGTACATACAGTATATGGACACACCACTGATATGTGAATGACCTGACAACATTCAAATCGGCTTATTCAGTGATATTAAAAAATCCATTAAGCTAGAGTTCATCGGTTATTTCTTCGGGTCATCAGGCTCTTCAAGAGGAAATGGTTAGTTAAGGTTCAATCACATATTCAGAACCAATTTTACGCGTCCTTGAAACCACTGATGCATAAATAAAGTTCTATGACACTTAAATTGTGCTTTAACCGACAATGAGGAGTACAGCTTACATACCCCTCTGGTACACACTCTAGGGCTGTTTTGACACGTTCAAACCAGCTTCGTTTGCAAGGATCCCTCACAAGGGTGTTGACAAGATTTCCACCCTAATCAAATCCCTCTAGTCACTCAGGCGATTTAACATGCTCACAATACGCAGAGCGCTAAACCAAAATAGATTAGCCTTTTAAAACAGCACTTAATCTATTGGGTTTTAATGAAAAGACTGCCTTGGATGTGGTGTCTTTGTGCCTCGCCCTGTCACATATGGACTCCCATACATGCAGTCTTCCTCCCATCTGTTCCAACTGGAGTGTCACACTGGTCACGTGGCCTCCTGTGCCACCGGAAGCTGGCCGTGTAACCCCCCCCCCCCCACACACACACACACACACACCACACACACACACACACATAATGGCGATTAAAAAGCACCCTGTGCCCCTGGAACTAGCATACAGTGCTCACCACTCCCCTGGCCTGTGCTCCGGCTACTCAGTTGACTGGAGAGGCTGAAGCAGGTCGCGTCGGGGTGTAGAAGTGAACGCACGTACGTGCCTCTGCTGAGGGAAGAGAGGAAACGAAGCCTTGGCCTACGCTGCTGCTGTTCAGTGCTGTTGATTGTGTGCTCCATAGCGCCCTCTGCCTGCCTGCGTGTGTGTTTGCTCCCTTTGCCT